>NC_030684.2:126251579-126411579 GCF_000004195.4 Xenopus tropicalis | reverse complement strand
TGAAAATGTTATCATTTCCCTATATGCCGAGCTGCTACTGGAAATTATATTTCTGCAATATTTATGGGATTGAGTGCTGCCAATCAACCCTTCATTTGATTGCATTCATTGGGGGCAGCACATAGATGTGCACCAAATATTAATTCTAATGCAAGGATCATGGCCTCTATCAACTTTTCAAATGGGTGGAAAGACTCTATGCATGAGTCCTAATGCAATTTTGCACCTCTTTTCAAACTATCAATTGTGCCCCTGGCAATGGTCAGTGTTATATCCATAGTAAATTCTGTTCATCCCAACTTGTGTTCATGATAACAAACTTAGCACTGCCATTCATTCTCTAGGAGGTATAAAGATGATCAATACATTGGTGTATAATTGTGATCTGCTAAAAGCTCCAAGTTGAATCAGTGGCATCCATTTGAAAGTCCTCTTCAGAATGTTAATTAATTACTCAGTAATTAAACCAGTTAAAGAAGATATTCTTAACCAAACCCCTTCCTTTGGCACAAAGTCAGTATCAGTCCTTTTGGTATATCATGATATGCACTTCCCATTGTGCTTTAAGGGGCCCCTTAAGGGGACACTGTGTGAATTTCATAAGTATCCCCCTGCCGAATGTGTCCATCCACTCTGTCACACCCAGACTTTGGGGTTTTTGTATAAATTCCTGTTTGCTTACATACACATAATTATCAGTGATAAAAGTCCCATCTATTAACCATTACATCATCCTGCATAATATAATAATAAAATAACCCAACCCTTGGAGACAATGGAAATTAGAGATCATATTAGTTATGAAATTCAATCAAACCTGTTGTTTCCTACCTCATATTAGGTGGAACTCAAAGAGAATGAGGTATAATGCCAAGGTGCACAAATATTTAGTTTCTAAGTGTGCCATAGCTCTTCAGAGCAGATGGGGAATTACAGAGCATATTACTGATCCTTTCATTTTAATAGAATTATGCATGTATGAAATGCATATTAAATTGGTTTAAAGCACCAAGTGCCAACACATTACAAGTTTAAAGAATTTTTTCCTTCCCAGCCAATGGCACTTATCAGAATTAGTACTGCAGGTAACATTTGTTGTTTATGTAGAACCTTGGAATTGAGGGGACAGAAAATAGTATACCATATGCAAGCAGAAAAAGTTCTGCAACTGTTGTGCTTACTTTCATAGCAGTTGTGAGGTCTCCTTTTACTCCCTTACCCTCTTCAAAAGCTTCTTCAGTAACTGGGGATACAGGCAAAGCAGTAGAGCAAGGCAAGGGTACCACCTAAAATGTGCAGCCTGAGATATGCAAACACTGTACAAGGAATGATGAAAGGGGGCCCTACTGGAAAGCGCACTATAATGCAGAAGTGCTTGGCATGGCAAGTTCTCTCTTTACTCAGAGCGGAGTGCACTTTAGTCAACTGCCATAAAGTGGAGCTGTTGTGTAAAAGACTGGCATTGGTTCTACTCAAATGCCATAGTGGTCAGGTTCTGCCATTGTAAACCATTTGTTTTGTGTAATTTAAGGGCTGCATAGTGTAGCATCAGCAGGCCCGGATTTGTGGAGAGGCCACAAAGGCCCGGGCCTAGGGAGGCAGAAGTTTAGGGGCGGCATGCCGCCCCGCCGCAAGAACATTTTTTAATTTTGCTCCCATACGGAGCAGTCGGGACCTCTCCCCACTGCTCCGTATGGGAGTTAAAAAGCGCTTTGCGCATGCGCAGTGGGGGCGTGTTCGCGCATGCGCACCGGGGTGCGCGTTCGCGCATGCGCATGGGGGACTCCCACAGGGGGCGGCCTCGGGGCGCACCGGAGAGAAATCCGGCCCTGAGCATCAGGCTAATTGCTTTGCAGGCTATCTTAAAAATGGTAATGAGGATTACAGATGAGTCAACACTGCTGTCCTTCATTCCTTGGAACTGTTAAACCAAGAGAACCAATCCACAGGTAACAGTCATAAACATTTTACCACTGACTTGATTTAGTGTAATTTCGGCATCAGGACCATTTAAAGGCTCAGTGCCGTCCTGAGGCGGCGAGGTCCATGCCGCATGGGAGAGCCACGTCACTAGTAAATAAAGTTCAATAAAGCTTTATCAAGACCCACAGCAAGGGTGATAGCACACAGGAATAGTAAGCACCCACAATAAATCTGCTATACCGTGGGCAACTAATCTCCCCTTTTAGTAAACTGGTGACAATACACAATTTTCACAAAGAATTACCCTTTTGGTAAATAAGCCCTATAGTATCAAGGCAAACCCAGCATTCATTGTAAAAGAGTTGCTCTGGGACACATATCAGGGGCATGGGGAGCATGCTCAGTATGGGCTAAAGCTTCTGCTGCTAGGTGTATCAACTAATGTATCCTTTTCTATTTCCTATACAGCTCTATTTAAACAATTAATGCCGCATTTGTAGCTGTAAAAACAATCCTAATATGTTTATTATATTCTAATTGTTTTAAGTGGTCTTAAGGCATTGAATTGCAGACTTTTCCATATCATGACCCCTTTTAACATCCACAAACCAATCATGATTCTCCTTAGCTCATTACTACATTCAAATATATCTGTATCAGCCAACCTTAGTTGACTTTCAAGCTGGTCTTCCAGGAGTATCTACCCCCTCCCTAAATTTCCTCTTATATTAAAACATGCAGTATCTATATCAGCCATTTAGCCATATCTCCCAGAAAATCTAGGACTAAAATGAGTTCTCACCCCAAATCTTGCCCTAAGTGACCTTGATACTAAGCTTCCAGGAGTGTCTTGGAGAACAGACAATCTTTCTCCTTAAATATCAACTAAATTGTTCTTTATACTGGGTCTCCCTGTAATTGCTTATATTATTCCAAGTATTAGTGATAATAGTTCTGGTCATACAAATACAGCCTTGGGTCCATAAGGATGTGTTGGAATACCAGATCTGTACCATAAGCACCCAGCTTGATGTAAGGTATGACTAGGTATGACTAGGAAGGTGGACTGCTATGATCTCATGGGGAACATGAATATGTTTTGTACAATAAAGTACAAAGTTAAGCTGCAAAAGTTATTTGTTTATTTCTGTGCTTATAGTTGGTGGGGAGACATATTGCATTTGTTTTATTCAGGTCACCATTATCTAATTGAAACATATATGGAAAATAAGTTGCTGTCGATGAACTGATTCTGTCACAGCCTCTAATTTGCTATCCCTGTGACATCATGGAGGTAGCGGTATAATAGCCAAAAGGGTGACAGAAAGGGTAGCAATGAGGTAGCTGTAACAGTCACACAGAGAGGGTTAAAGTGATGGGGGAGTGTAGGTTTCCTTGCACTCACATCTTGTATCTACTCAGCATGTTATTGTTACAATGAAAAACTTGCTGCCCCCAAGCGCTGAAAGAAAAATGCTTACTTTTATTCCTGTCCAGCTGTGAAAACTGTTACATCATATCAATAATTTGTATCATCCCTATATTTCTTCTTCCCCATCGTCACACAGCTGAATGGCACGGGGCAACTAGAACCCCAAAGAGCAAAAATTGTTTAGAGAAATGTAATCCCATTCTTATGTTGCTTTTATACATAGTTCTAATTGCGAACAAGTAAAATGGGCAGTTAAAAATTTACTTAAAGGCAGGCCAAGTTGGCTGTGTGCCCTAGGCAACATGGCCAGCCACCTCGCCCCTGCCCCCCGTGTATGTGTAAAATAGTGTGCAGACTATTGGGAGGCAGAAGAGGTACCTGCTCATCAACCCCCCCTTCTGTCTTTAGTTCCTGCCCTGGATTTACTACAAGAGCATTAGTGGGCACGGATGTGGCATGGCTTGCAGGTGTCATCCAATTCATCTCACAGGGATTCCGTTGGGTTAAGTTTAGGGCTACAGTATGTGCAGGCCATTTAAATTCTTTCTGTCTCAGAAACCCATTCTATATTAAGCTTGCTTTTGCATATGACATTATTGTTCTGAAATAGGAAAGAAAGGGAAACTGTTGACACAAAGTAAGAAGGATGGAATTGTCAAGAATGTTTTGTAGCCTGTAGTTTTGCTTTCAATGAGCCCAAGCCCAAACCATGGAAAACAGCCCTGAACTAGTATTGCTCCTCCACCAAACATTACTGTTGGCATGACACATTCAGACAGGTAGGTTTCTACTGGCATCTACAAAACCAGACTGCCGGATGGTGAAATGCCATTTATCACTCCAGAGAACACATTTCTACTGCTTCAGTGTCTAATGGCAGTGACCTTTACACCATTCCAGCTGATACTTGGCATTGCTCATAGTGATGTCACGGTTTTTTGCCTCTCCATAAAAAACTGAAGCGCCTAAAAATAGTTTTTGTGCTAAGGACACACTTTTGGCTAAAAATATTTTTAGGATACTTTTGCTATACATTGTGTATTTTAGTGGTATATGAGGCTGTGAGCAGCGAGGTGGAGTTCAGTCATGGTCTCTGATATCTGATATTGCACATAAAACAATTTCGGTATCTGGTGCAGAGGTTGCATCTACCTTCTGTCAGCTTCCATTAAATATGCCTTATGTCTACAGGGATATACTTACCAAGTGGATGCATCCATGCACTAAGCAAAAGAAAAGAACCTTTATTTACCATATCTGAGCTATAACCATAGCAAGCAATAGGATGTTTGCTTTTAAAAAGGTGACCAGGAAATGTGCTGTTTGGCTGCTATGGGTTATTGCTCCTGGGCAAACGTAAGACCTTTTGTTACATAACCCCCTAAAACTCCAGACATATGTAAGCCCTTTTTGGCTGTAATACAAAAGAGTTCAGCTAGGATGGATTAGGATGGCACATTCAGGGTCAGACTGGGCCTCTGGGACACCGGGAAAAATCCTGGTGGGCCCCTTGCCGGCGCTCCCCCTGCCCCCCGACTTTTCCTCCCCTGATGCGTTAAATTTACGTGCTCAGGGGAGAAAGTCGAGTGGGGGGCCCTGCGAGGGGGGTTAGGGGGGCCCCTGCGGGGGGGGGGGGATGTGGGCACCTGCAGGGGACCTACTGTCAGCTTCCATTAAACATGCCTTATGTCTACAGGGATATACTTAGCTATAGAACCATTATTTACCATATCTGAGCTATAACCATAGCAAGCAATAGAATGTTTGCTTTTAAAAAGGTGACCAGGAAATGCTATGTGCTGTTTGGCTGCTATGGGTTATTCCTCCTGGGCAAACGTAAGACCTTTTGTTACATAACCCCCTAAAAAAGTCCAGCTAGGATGGATTAGAGCATAGGGCACATTCGACTCTCATTCTTAGGATGGGCCTTGGCAGAGTATTATGGAGGGTGTTGTTAAACTACACCTCCCACTACCAGATGTAATAAAGTAAAAGTAAAATACGGACACAAGACACTCTTTGCAATGAAACCGAAAAACAATTTAATTTGTCCAAGACAAATGATCCGCAGGGATAGATATAGCAATACTCACACATACAGATGTAAAGCAAAAGATGGTTCAAATGATGGTAAAGGCAAAGCAGTGATGCACCACTGTGGAGAGTTTGATGGGGAGTAAAGGAAGCCCTTAGGGTTTCTACCTCTACTGGTCGGGATCCCATACAACAGACGTGGATCAGGAAGAGTCAAATCTAAGCCTAATACCCCTGTCATTACTGCAGCCCCTTTACTAACGCAGCAGAGCCTTTTAGCAGAAAACTCCCAGCTATCTCTCCTAGTGTGAGCAAAGAAGCTGCTCTTGCTAACGACTTCTGATCTCACTCACTTCCCTAGAAAGTGCTATAATAAGAACTGACCTGCTCTAAATAAATCCTCATTCATGGGGTCTCTGCTCTCTGACTTCTCTAGAGATGAATAGCTTCTCTAGAGTAAAGGCTTTACTGGAGACTTGTTGATCCCAGGCTCAGTGGAACATCCATCTGGTTCAACAGATGCAGGCCAAAGAGAAAGTGGAATGGAAATTAGATACATGGACATCTGCCTAGTAACTAGAAACAAGGAAGTATAAGGTTTAAAGCCATAGGGGCAAATTAACCCTATGGATACCTACACATATGTGCCCATTCCAGCATTCATCAAAATACTTGAACACAAGGTGCTTTTCAACTACTAACCGAGAAAAGTACACTGTACTGTGTTAGCATGCAGTTACTTAGTATCAACACTGTACATTCTAAGCTCCATGGCACAGAATGGTTTAAAGATTCCCTACCCTTTCATTTGTTTATCTTCCATTTGTATTTATCTAACGAATATAGGCAGGAAGAGTGGCTTGTCATCACTGGGGCAGAGCTGTGACAAGGAGAACTCTATATGGGCAAAGACACATGGAGCTACTTAGTAGCAGCTACTTGTCACAGCTACTGAATGTCAGAAAATACCCTGCCATAGACAATACTGAGAATTTGCCTCTTCTAAAACACACAGAGACATTTTTCAGTAAATGATCAGCATTATCTATTTTTGTAGCCACGACAGGCTGGCCATAAATGAGACAACACTGGCTGCTAACCTTGTCACTGCTGACTAGGTTGGAAGCTTATTGGCTCATTTATAAGGCCACATTAATGGCTTTTCTGACCAATCAGGACTTAAATATTTATTGGGATGTTTTGAAAATTCCATCAGACAAGGGCCTCTGTTTTCCTGTCAGCTCTGTATGAGGCCTCTATGTGATCTGATTGTTAGCTTTTGGCCACAATATTAATCTGCCTGATTTGACCCACCCCCATTGGGCAAAGAGCCACTTGTTTGTGGAAACAATAGCTTAAAAAGCCGATGTATATATGTATTTTTGGTTATTTGTTCAGGAATTTCTCCCATCATTATAAAACCTACTCATAAGGTTAAAAAGAGTGTTCCAGGCAAGTTCAACTCTGTTTTTACTAAGCGTTTGTCTCCATTTGATGTATTTTCCCTAGAAGCCCTTTGAAATGGAAGAGCAGACTGTCAGCCAAGAGTACCTTACTAGTGCAAACATTCTAGAACATTTACAAGGTCCATGAGGATCTAAATGATGTTGCTAATTAATTTCCTATTTCCTCTGGCTACTCACATGCTTGTGGCGCATTCCAAGGGCCGCGTGTTCATTAGCTCAGGTAGTACATTACTGCTTCTTGCCAAGAGCTGAGATCATACTTTGGTTTATTCTCCTTTTCTTTTTTTATACTTCAAAAAAGTCAAAATAAACAAACAAGAAGAATGTTAAATACACAGCAGGCACATATTTAAAAGCAGAAAAAAAAATCTGTTGCCATGACAGAACAAAACCTAACAAAACATTTGCATGGAATAAAACATGGCATGTGATGGTGCATCAAAGAGGTAAAATGGAGATTAGGAGGAGTGCATTAATTTGTGGAAAGGTGATATGCCTGATGATTCAACCAGTTTCCCATTAAATGGTATATTCTGTACAACTGGAATTTTTTTGGTCCTTGGGGCAAAGTAGTTTTACAGGTCAGAATAACAGTAGATTGTAAATTCTCATACTGTTGGACTTTCCCTGCTGATGTGTTACACTTAGGGACACATTCATCAAAGTACGAGTTCGAATCCCAAAAAGGGAACAATTCGGATTGGGTACGATCATTTCTGATGATCACAAATATCACGAAAATGCTTACAAAAAATATTGTATTAGTCACAATAATATCGTATTGGTCCGATCCGAAAGTCACAAAATTTTCATATCCAAACGATCGTAAACGCCGGGAAAACCTTTCTGACTTTGATCCTTCTGTGTATGATTTTGGAAGCCTCCCATAGGACTCAATGGCACTCTGCAGCTCTAACCCGGCCCAAGGAAAGTCTCCCATAGGGCTCAATGGCACTCTGCAGCTCCAACCCGGCCCAAGGAAAGTCTCCCATAGGGCTCAATGGCACTCTGCAGCTCCAACCCGTCCCAAGGAAAGTCTCCCATAGGGCTCAATGGCACTCTGCAGCTCCAACCCGGCCCAAGGAAAGTCTCCCATAGGGCTCAATGGCACTCTGCAGCTCCAACCCGGCCCAAGGAAAGTCTCCCATAGGCCTCAATGGCACTCTGCAGCTCCAACCCGGCCCAAGGAAAGTCTCCCATAGGGCTCAATGGCACTCTGCAGCTCCAACCCGGCCCAAGGAAAGTCTCCCATAGGGCTCAATGGCACTCTGCAGCTCCAACCCGGCCCAAGGAAAGTCTCCCATAGGGCTCAATGGCACTCTGCAGCTCCAACCCGGCCCAAGGAAAGTCTCCCATAGGGCTCAATGGCACTCTGCAGCTCCAACCCGGCCCAAGGAAAGTCTCCCATAGGGCTCAATGGCACTCTGCAGCTCCAACCCGGCCCAAGGAAAGTCTCCCATAGGGCTCAATGGCACTCTGCAGCTCCAACCCGGCCCAAGGAAAGTCTCCCATAGGGCTCAATGGCACTCTGCAGCTCCAACCTGGCCCAAGGAAAGTCTCCCATAGGCTCAATGGCACTCTGCAGCTCCAACCCGGCCCAAGGAAAGTCTCCCATAGGACTCAATGGCACTCTGCAGCTCCAACCCGGCCCAAGGAAAGTCTCCCATAGGGCTCAATGGCACTCTGCAGCTCCAACCCGGCCCAAGGAAAGTCTCCCATAGGGCTCAATGGCACTCTGCAGCTCCAACCCGGCCCAAGGAAAGTCTCCCATAGGGCTCAATGGCACTCTGCAGCTCCAACCCGGCCCAAGGAAAGTCTCCCATAGGGCTCAATGGCACTCTGCAGCTCCAACCCGGCCCAAGGAAAGTCTCCCATAGGGCTCAATGGCACTCTGCAGCTCCAACCCGGCCCAAGGAAAGTCTCCCATAGGGCTCAATGGCACTCTGCAGCTCTCCCATAGGACTCAATGGCACTCTGCAGCTCCAACCCGGCCCAAGGAAAGTCTCCCATAGGGCTCAATGGCACTCTGCAGCTCCAACCCGGCCCAAGGAAAGTCTCCCATAGGGCTCAATGGCACTCTGCAGCTCCAACCCGGCCCAAGGAAAGTCTCCCATAGGGCTCAATGGCACTCTGCAGCTCCAACCCGGCCCAAGGAAAGTCTCCCATAGGGCTCAATGGCACTCTGCAGCTCCAACCCGGCCCAAGGAAAGTCTCCCATAGGGCTCAATGGCACTCTGCAGCTCCAACCCGGCCCAAGGAAAGTCTCCCATAGGGCTCAATGGCACTCTGCAGCTCCAACCCGGCCCAAGGAAAGTCTCCCATAGGGCTCAATGGCACTCTGCAGCTCCAACCCGGCCCAAGGAAAGTCTCCCATAGGGCTCAATGGCACTCTGCAGCTCCAACCCGGCCCAAGGAAAGTCTCCCATAGGGCTCAATGGCACTCTGCAGCTCCAACCCGGCCCAAGGAAAGTCTCCCATAGGGCTCAATGGCACTCTGCAGCTCCAACCCGGCCCAAGGAAAGTCTCCCATAGGGCTCAATGGCACTCTGCAGCTCCAACCCGGCCCAAGGAAAGTCTCCCATAGGGCTCAATGGCAATCTGCAGCTCCAACCCGGCCCAAGGAAAGTCTCCCATAGGGCTCAATGGCACTCTGCAGCTCTAACCCGGCCCAAGGAAAGTCTCCCATAGGGCTCAATGGCACTCTGCAGCTCCAACCCGGCCCAAGGAAAGTCTCCCATAGGGCTCAATGGCACTCTGCAGCTCTAACCCGGCCCAAGCAAAGTCTCCCATAGGGCTCAATGGCACTCTGCAGCTCCAACCCGGCCCACGGAAAGTCTCCCATAGGGCTCAATGGCACTCTGCAGCTCCAACCCGGCCCAAGGAAAGTCTC
This sequence comes from Xenopus tropicalis, assembly GCF_000004195.4. Taxonomy (NCBI): domain Eukaryota; kingdom Metazoa; phylum Chordata; class Amphibia; order Anura; family Pipidae; genus Xenopus; species Xenopus tropicalis. The sequence goes on along the minus strand of NC_030684.2, from coordinate 126,401,834 downwards.
CCATAGGGCTCAATGGCACTCTGCAGCTCCAACCCGGCCCAAGGAAAGTCTCCCATAGGGCTCAATGGCACTCTGCAGCTCCAACCCGGCCCAAGGAAAGTCTCCCATAGGGCTCAATGGCACTCTGCAGCTCCAACCCGGCCCAAGGAAAGTCTCCCATAGGGCTCAATGGCACTCTGCAGCTCCAACCTGGCCCAAGGAAAGTCTCCCATAGGGCTCAATGGCACTCTGCAGCTCCAACCCGGCCCAAGGAAAGTCTCCCATAGGGCTCAATGGCACTCTGCAGCTCCAACCCGGCCCAAGGAAAGTCTCCCATAGGGCTCAATGGCACTCTGCAGCTCCAACCCGGCCCAAGGAAAGTCTCCCATAGGGCTCAATGGCACTCTGCAGCTCCAACCCGGCCCAAGCAAAGTCTCCCATAGGGCTCAATGGCACTCTGCAGCTCCAACCCGGCCCAAGGAAAGTCTCCCATAGGGCTCAATGGCACTCTGCAGCTCTAACCCGGCCCAAGGAAAGTCTCCCATAGGGCTCAATGGCACTCTGCAGCTCCAACCCGGCCCAAGGAAAGTCTCCCATAGGGCTCAATGGCACTCTGCAGCTCTAACCCGGCCCAAGCAAAGTCTCCCATAGGGCTCAATGGCACTCTGCAGCTCCAACCCGGCCCACGGAAAGTCTCCCATAGGGCTCAATGGCACTCTGCAGCTCCAACCCGGCCCAAGGAAAGTCTCCCATAGGGCTCAATGGCACTCTGCAGCTCCAACCTGGCCCAAGGAAAGTCTCCCATAGGGCTCAATGGCACTCTGCAGCTCCAACCCGGCCCAAGGAAAGTCTCCCATAGGGCTCAATGGCACTCTGCAGCTCCAACCCGGCCCAAGGAAAGTCTCCCATAGGGCTCAATGGCACTCTGCAGCTCCAACCTGGCCCAAGGAAAGTCACGATACCGAAGCTTGAATGAATCCGAAAGTTTGGTTTCGGCGCAACAATACGATTTTGCCGCACAAATTTTGTACGAATGTACGAAAAATACGCACAGTCCCAACAAATACAAATTTTTTGTATTTCCTACCTGTTGTACTTCAATAAATAGGCCCCATAGATTTTTCAGAATTTTATACAATGAAAATAAAGTACAATCTTATTCTTAGAAATTGTTAAACCGCCTCAGAGGTTTATAACACAACCCCTGTTTTTCATTGAATTGGCAAAATACTTTTTCAAAAAATATTTTGAAAGCAAAAGTATCCCCAGTTTCCAAGTTTATATTCACATTTTGCCAGTGTTGGGGAGGCAGGGCCCATTGAAACGCCTGATCAAAGGTCCCACCACTAAGGCCTCATCCTGCCCCCCCCCCCCCAGCTTAGGGCCCACAGTCAAGTTTTGCAAAATGTATTCCAGCCCCATAGTGCCTCATGGGGCTGCCTGCAAGTGTGCTCAGGCTGGTGGGGCCAAAAGGTCTGGGACCCATCAGGGTTTCCCCTGGTACACCAGTGGGCCAGTCCAGCACTGCATTATCTATATATTTCAGAAAAACCCATTGTTAAAGGTTGTTCTTATTTATCTGCATATTATTGCTTAATCAGGAGTGGAACTTGCTATTCTCTTCCCAGCAACTAAAGGGTGCATAAATCATCCAAAAAACAACTATAGAGGTTGTTTTCGATGCACTAGAAGGTTAAATTGTAGCTTGTGATTGGCGAAATGTTTCACCAGGCATGGATTCGCAGATTTTTTTGCAAAAAAAATAATTGTCGCGTGTGTCAAAAAATATTACCAACTACGTAAAAAAACATGACACGTGTGACGTGCGACAAATTTTTTTTTGAAGTGCAACATTTTCATTATTTCGGTAATTTTTCGTTGTTTCACAAATCTTATAAAAAACTTTTTCAGCAAACTGAAACGAGACAGATTCAGTCATCACTAATAAAGTGATAAAAGTATAAAAGGAAGAAGCATGTGTGTCCGGGGTCTTACTGCGCTCTTCGTCTTATACTGGATTATGACACAGAAGTTAGGAACCAATAGCATGCAGAAGGTGGGACTCCTGTGAGCCTGGCCCACCACTTTTGAAGTGCGGCTACAGGCCCTAAGGGTGGGGTAGGGTTGGCCAGTGTGAAAAACATGGCAGCTTGATCCTGGATTTTGCACCTTGCCCCCTGCCTCATTGCTCTTAAATGAGACCTTGTATATCTTAGAATTAATTTATAGTACTATATTAATTAACTATATATATATATATAAAGCAAAGCCATCTGAGGTTTTAGTAGATTTAATGAGATCTACCATATTCTGATTGCATGTAAATATGTTGTCCTCTTGAGGAGATAAATTCTGTTTGGATTCTGGCACCCTAGGTACGGATCCTTAAGAATCTATATGGTGAATACGGTCCTGCTCGCCCATACTGTAAAATATCTCTTATGGAGGCACAATATGTAATGCGAAACTTGGAATTTATTGTTAATCAAAACTTATTTTAATATGATACAATAAAATACATTTCATTAGATTTAACCATTTATAAAACTAAAACCTCTGGTGAAAAAAAAATCTATATGTATATTTAGACCCAAGCACAAGAGTGATCCCCTTTCAATCCTGGGTGGATTCGTTTGGTTGTGCCACATGGCTCATTACACTGCTGTACTACAACCATTAATATGGGTATGGTCATGTGATAACATGGGTGTGGTTTCAAGTGAGTGCGGTTTCAAAAAGGGGAGTGGTCAAAACTGGCTTCCATTATCGGCCCTCCACCACGTAGGTCGGAAAAATTCCGGCCCTCGGTACAACAGAAGTTGGACAGCACTGTTCTAGAATGTTTGCACTAGTAAGGTACTCTTGGCTGACACTCTGCTCTTCCATTTCAAAGGGCTTCTAGGGAAAATACATCAAATGGAGACAAACGCTTAGTAAAAACAGAGTTGAACTTGCCTGGAACACTCTTTTTAACCTTATGAGTAGGTTTTATAATGATGGGGGGGGGGGGAAATGCTTGAACAAATAACCAAATGTACATATATACATTGGCTTTTTAAGCTATTGTTTCCACAAACAAGTGGCTCTTTGCCCAATGGGGGTGGGTCAAATCAGGCAGATTAATATTGTGGCCAAAAACTAATAATCAGATCACATAGAGGCCTCATACAGAGCTGATGGGAAAACGGGAAAGAGCTGAGGCCCTTGTCTGATGGAATTTTCAAAACATCCCAATAAATATTTAAGTCCTGATTGGTCAAAAAGGCCATTAATGTTGCCTTATAAATGAGCCAATAAGCTTCCAACCTAGTCAGCAGTGACAAGGTTAGCAGCCAGTGTTGTCTCATTTATGGCCAGCATTATAGAGTTCTCCTTGTCACAGCTCTGCCCCAGTGATGACAAGCCACTCTTCCTGCCTACATTCGTTAGATAAATACAAATGGAAGATAAACAAATTAGATTTTTAACCTTATGAGCAGGTTTTATAATGATGGGGGGGAATCTTTAAACCATTCTGTGCCATGGAGCTTAGAATGTACAGTGTTGATACTAAATACCAGCATGCTAGCACAGTACAGTCTACTTTTCTCGGTTACTAGTTGAAATATAAGCACCTTGCGTTCAAGTATTTTGATGAATGCTGGAATGGGCACATATGTGTAGGTATCCATAGGGTTAATTTGCCCCTATGGCTTAAACCCTATATTTCCTTGTTTCTAGTTACTAGGCAGATGTCCATGTATCTATTTTCCATTCCACTTTCTCTTTGGCCTGCGTCTGTTGAACCAGATGGATGTTCCACTGAGCCTGGGATCAACAAGTCTCCAGTAAAGCCTTTACTCTAGAGAAGCTATGAATATCTCTAGAGAAGTCAGAGAGCAGAGACCCCATGAATGAGGATTTATTTAGAGCAGGTCAGTTCTTATTATAGCACTTTCTAGGGAAGTGAGTGAGATCAGAAGTCGTTAGCAAGAGCAGCTTCTTTGCTCACACTAGGAGAGATAGCTGGGAGTTTTCTGCTAAAAGGCTCTGCTGCGTTAGTAAAGGGGCTGCAGTAATGACAGGGGTATTAGGCTTAGATTTGACTCTCCCTGATCCACGTCTGTTGTATGGGATCCCGACCAGTAGAGATAGAAACCCTAAGGGCTTCCTTTACTCCCCGTGCTACTCTCCACAGTGGTGCATCACTGATTTGCCTTTACCATCATTTGAACCATCTTTTGCTTTACATCTGTATGTGTGAGTATTGCTATATCTATCCCTGCGGATCATTTGTCTTGGACAAATTAAATTGTTTTTCAGATTCATTGCAAAGAGCGTCTGGCATCCTTATTTTACTTTTACATTTACTTTATTACATCTGGCAGTGGGAGGTGTAGTTCAACAACACCCTCCATAATACTCTTCCACATAGCCAAGGCCCATCCTTGAAAGAGAGTCGAATATGCCCAGGGTCGGACTGGGGGGTGAAGGTGCCCACATCCCCCCCCCCCGCAGGGGCCCCCCTAACCCCCATCGCAGGGCCCCCCACTCGACGTCCTCCCCTGAGCACGTAAATTTAACGCATCAGGGGAGGAACAGTCGGGCAGGGGGAGCACCGGCAAGGGGCCCACCAGGATTTTTCCCGGTGTCCCAGCGGCCCAGTCCGACCCTGAATGTGCCCATGCTCTAATCCATCCTAGCTGAACTCTTTTGTATTACAGCCAAAAAAAGCTTACATATGTCTGGAGTTTTAGGGGGTTATGTAACAAAAGGTCTTACGTTTGCCCAGGAGCAATAACCCATAGCAGCCAAACAGCACATTTCCTGGTCACCTTTTTAAAAGCAAACATCCTATTGCTTGCTATGGTTATAGCTCAGATATGGTAAATAATGGTTCTTTTCTTTTGCTTAGTGCGTGGATGCATCCACTTGCTAAGTATATCCCTGTAGACATAAGGCATATTTAATGGAAGCTGACAGAAGGTAGATGCAACCTCTGCACCAGATACCGAAATTGTTTTATGTGCAATATCAGATATCAGAGACCATGACTGAACTCCACCTCGCTGCTCACAGCCTCATATACCACTAAAATACACAATGTATAGCAAAAGTATCCTAAAAATATTTTTAGCCAAAAGTGTGTCCTTAGCACAAAAACTATTTTTAGGCGCTTCAGTTTTTTATGGAGAGGCAAAAAACCGTGACATCACTATGAGCAATGCCAAGTATCAGCTGGAATGGTGTAAAGGTCACTGCCATTAGACACTGAAGCAGTAGAAATGTGTTCTCTGGAGTGATAAATGGCATTTCACCATCCGGCAGTCTGGTTTTGTAGATGCCAGTAGAAACCTACCTGTCTGAATGTGTCATGCCAACAGTAATGTTTGGTGGAGGAGCAATACTAGTTCAGGGCTGTTTTCCATGGTTTGGGCTTGGGCTCATTGAAAGCAAAACTACAGGCTACAAAACATTCTTGACAATTCCATCCTTCTTACTTTGTGTCAACAGTTTCCCTTTCTTTCCTATTTCAGAACAATAATGTCATATGCAAAAAGCAAGCTTAATATAGAATGGGTTTCTGAGACAGAAAGAATTTAAATGGCCTGCACATACTGTAGCCCTAAACTTAACCCAACGGAATCCCTGTGAGATGAATTGGATGACACCTGCAAGCCATGCCACATCCGTGCCCACTAATGCTCTTGTAGTAAATCCAGGGCAGGAACTAAAGACAGAAGGGGGGGTTGATGAGCAGGTACCTCTTCTGCCTCCCAATAGTCTGCACACTATTTCACACATACACGGGGGGCAGGGGCGAGGTGGCTGGCCATGTTGCCTAGGGCACACAGCCAACTTGGCCTGCCTTTAAGTAAATTTTTAACTGCCCATTTTACTTGTTCGCAATTAGAACTATGTATAAAAGCAACATAAGAATGGGATTACATTTCTCTAAACAATTTTTGCTCTTTGGGGTTCTAGTTGCCCCGTGCCATCCAGCTGTGTGACGATGGGGAAGAAGAAATATAGGGATGATACAAATTATTGATATGATGTAACAGTTTTCACAGCTGGACAGGAATAAAAGTAAGCATTTTTCTTTCAGCGCTTGGGGGCAGCAAGTTTTTCATTGTAACAATAACATGCTGAGTAGATACAAGATGTGAGTGCAAGGAAACCTACACTCCCCCATCACTTTAACCCTCTCTGTGTGACTGTTACAGCTACCTCATTGCTACCCTTTCTGTCACCCTTTTGGCTATTATACCGCTACCTCCATGATGTCACAGGGATAGCAAATTAGAGGCTGTGACAGAATCAGTTCATCGACAGCAACTTATTTTCCATATATGTTTCAATTAGATAATGGTGACCTGAATAAAACAAATGCAATATGTCTCCCCACCAACTATAAGCACAGAAATAAACAAATAACTTTTGCAGCTTAACTTTGTACTTTATTGTACAAAACATATTCATGTTCCCCATGAGATCATAGCAGTCCACCTTCCTAGTCATACCTAGTCATACCTTACATCAAGCTGGGTGCTTATGGTACAGATCTGGTATTCCAACACATCCTTATGGACCCAAGGCTGTATTTGTATGACCAGAACTATTATCACTAATACTTGGAATAATATAAGCAATTACAGGGAGACCCAGTATAAAGAACAATTTAGTTGATATTTAAGGAGAAAGATTGTCTGTTCTCCAAGACACTCCTGGAAGCTTAGTATCAAGGTCACTTAGGGCAAGATTTGGGGTGAGAACTCATTTTAGTCCTAGATTTTCTGGGAGATATGGCTAAATGGCTGATATAGATACTGCATGTTTTAATATAAGAGGAAATTTAGGGAGGGGGTAGATACTCCTGGAAGACCAGCTTGAAAGTCAACTAAGGTTGGCTGATACAGATATATTTGAATGTAGTAATGAGCTAAGGAGAATCATGATTGGTTTGTGGATGTTAAAAGGGGTCATGATATGGAAAAGTCTGCAATTCAATGCCTTAAGACCACTTAAAACAATTAGAATATAATAAACATATTAGGATTGTTTTTACAGCTACAAATGCGGCATTAATTGTTTAAATAGAGCTGTATAGGAAATAGAAAAGGATACATTAGTTGATACACCTAGCAGCAGAAGCTTTAGCCCATACTGAGCATGCTCCCCATGCCCCTGATATGTGTCCCAGAGCAACTCTTTTACAATGAATGCTGGGTTTGCCTTGATACTATAGGGCTTATTTACCAAAAGGGTAATTCTTTGTGAAAATTGTGTATTGTCACCAGTTTACTAAAAGGGGAGATTAGTTGCCCACGGTATAGCAGATTTATTGTGGGTGCTTACTATTCCTGTGTGCTATCACCCTTGCTGTGGGTCTTGATAAAGCTCTATTGAACTTTATTAACTAGTGACGTGGCTCTCCCATGCGGCATGGACCTCGCCGCCTCAGGACGGCACTGAGCCTTTAAATGGTCCTGATGCCGAAATTACACTAAATCACTTGATTTCGGTGGTAAAATGTTTATGACTGTTACCTGTGGATTGGTTCTCTTGGTTTAACAGTTCCAAGGAATGAAGGACAGCAGTGTTGACTCATCTGTAATCCTCATTACCATTTTTAAGATAGCCTGCAAAGCAATTAGCCTGATGCTACACTATGCAGCCCTTAAATTACACAAAACAAATGGTTTACAATGGCAGAACCTGACCACTATGGCATTTGAGTAGAACCAATGCCAGTCTTTTACACAACAGCTTCACTTTATGGCAGTTGACTAAAGTGCACTCCGCTCTGAGTAAAGAGAGAACTTGCCATGCCAAGCACTTCTGCATTATAGTGCGCTTTCCAGTAGGGCCCCCTTTCATCATTCCTTGTACAGTGTTTGCATATCTCAGGCTGCACATTTTAGGTGGTACCCTTGCCTTGCTCTACTGCTTTGCCTGTATCCCCAGTTACTGAAGAAGCTTTTGAAGAGGGTAAGGGAGTAAAAGGAGACCTCACAACTGCTATGAAAGTAAGCACAACAGTTGCAGAACTTTTTCTGCTTGCATATGGTATACTATTTTCTGTCCCCTCAATTCCAAGGTTCTACATAAACAACAAATGTTACCTGCAGTACTAATTCTGATAAGTGCCATTGGCTGGGAAGGAAAAAATTCTTTAAACTTGTAATGTGTTGGCACTTGGTGCTTTAAACCAATTTAATATGCATTTCATACATGCATAATTCTATTAAAATGAAAGGATCAGTAATATGCTCTGTAATTCCCCATCTGCTCTGAAGAGCTATGGCACACTTAGAAACTAAATATTTGTGCACCTTGGCATTATACCTCATTCTCTTTGAGTTCCACCTAATATGAGGTAGGAAACAACAGGTTTGATTGAATTTCATAACTAATATGATCTCTAATTTCCATTGTCTACACGGTTTGGGTTATTTAATTAGTATATTATGCAGGATGATGTAATGGTTAATAGATGGGACTTTTATCACTGATAATTATGTGTATGTAAGCAAACAGGAATTTATACAAAAACCCCAAAGTCTGGGTGTGACAGAGTGGATGGACACATTCGGCAGGGGGATACTTATGAAATTCACACAGTGTCCCCTTAAGGGGCCCCTTAAAGCACAATGGGAAGTGCATATCATGATATACCAAAAGGACTGATACTGACTTTGTGCCAAAGGAAGGGGTTTGGTTAAGAATATCTTCTTTAACTGGTTTAATTACTGAGTAATTAATTAACATTCTGAAGAGGACTTTCAAATGGATGCCACTGATTCAACTTGGAGCTTTTAGCAGATCACAATTATACACCAATGTATTGATCATCTTTATACCTCCTAGAGAATGAATGGCAGTGCTAAGTTTGTTATCATGAACACAAGTTGGGATGAACAGAATTTACTATGGATATAACACTGACCATTGCCAGGGGCACAATTGATAGTTTGAAAAGAGGTGCAAAATTGCATTAGGACTCATGCATAGAGTCTTTCCACCCATTTGAAAAGTTGATAGAGGCCATGATCCTTGCATTAGAATTAATATTTGGTGCACATCTATGTGCTGCCCCCAATGAATGCAATCAAATGAAGGGTTGATTGGCAGCACTCAATCCCATAAATATTGCAGAAATATAATTTCCAGTAGCAGCTCGGCATATAGGGAAATGATAACATTTTCAAAGGTTTCAATCCCTGAACTTTTTAAATTCTTCTATAACTTTATTAAATTTGTCCCTAGTCAAAAACTCCCTGACCTGTAATGAGCCACACCACTCCCACCCCTCTGTAGTTCTCTCTTATTAGGCATTTGTGCTCCCCCAGGTTCATCCTGGGAACTCTTTGCCTAGAAACAGAATTTTGAAAGTCAACATTGCAGCCCACAAAGCCACACCACATGTAGCACGTGCTCCCAGCCTCCTATGTAGATCCCTCAATAGTCTCAATAGTCTGGAGTTAGACTTGCTCGTTTTTTGGCACTCATTTTCTTTTATACATTCCGGTGGGTCTCCCACTCATAAGAATAAATACTCTAATGAAAAAAAAGTTGTTTTGCTGATCAGAACCTTGAAATACTTCAACCTTGGAATTTTAGAGAAAAGTAATTGCTGTGTTTTTGTTGTTGCTGCCATGCCATGCTTAGTTGGAAATATGGTTGATGAGATCCACCATATTGCCTGATATTTTATTCTGATAGATGAAAGTCTTTATAAAAATTAGACTAGGAAGCCACTCTGTTGTTTATCTAAATTAATTTGCTCTCCTTGGACAGACACAGAACATTCAGTCTGTAAATGATAGGTAGTGGTGCATTTATGGAGTATTCATCAACTGATACAACCTGACCCCTTCCAGGTATAAGGTCCTGTTAGGGGAGGAGTCAGAATATCAGCGCAGAAGGCCATCATAATCTGACTGCTGGTACTATCGGCAATGTTCTCCATCTTAATTTCTTGATCAGTGCTCAAAAGCAATTGGAAAATGCCATAGAAGATGTGCAACAACATATGCTAACATTCCTGAAACAAAATTTGAGAAGCTTTTGGCCATTCTTCCTGTGTGTCTTCAACCCATGACATAGCCTCATAGGTCATGCCCAAACTCATCTATAACCCGCCTACATAGTAGTAAACCTTTAGCCCTTTTGAATTCTACAGTCTGGCCTTCCACTGGGATAGCTGGCGGGTATGTAAATAAGCAACGAGGTATTAGCAACCATAGATCTTCCTGGACTGTCACAATATCCCATGATCCTCATTGTGACACTAAACCCTAAAGCCTCAGCTCATGCATTCATACTAGAATGCTGATATCTGCTCTCTTTTTAACAAGGACCTAACCTTTTGCCCTTAACTATTAGAAAATGTATTTCTTGTTTTAAAACTTTATCTCAGCTGAATTTCTATGCTTTTAACCTCAAAATAAAATTTCACTACAAAAAAAGGACATAACTTTACCAGAAACCAGTGTTGGACTTGGGGTACCTGGGGCCCACCAGAGAATCTCACCACAGGGACCCCACCAAACACATAAGCCCACCAGCTGCTGCAGCTGTCGCCAACACCCATTATAGCTCTTACTGCCTCCCCCTGCCCAAATGAAAAGCTATGGTCCATATGGTGTCATTTCAGTTGTACAATCCTTTATATAGAAAACCACCATGGCTTTACCTTTATTGCTGGTTAAGCTGTGATATAGCAAAAAGTGAGAATTTGTGCTCACCGCTAAATTATATACCATTAGGCAGAGGTGCTATGAGACTTTGACCACAAAATTTATACTGACAAGAGGTCCTCTCTACTCACCCATTATCAATATCTATAGGGCATTTCGTGCATTAAGCTACTAAAAAATGCCCTTCCCTTTAAACAGTGTTTGTCCATATATTGCAATGGCCCAACATGTACTAACTGAAGTGACACATTAATTAGTCTGTACCTCTTTGGCTTTCAGCCATTTCTCCTACCTTCTCCTACCCCTGCCCCTTGATTCCACCGTCTCTTTTCAGTTACCCTTTTCCCTTGCACAACAGGAGTATCTGCCATCTCCAATACTCTCTGGCAGTACTATGGGACTATAAAAAGGCAAGAACACCAAAAACATAAGTTTTAAAAGATTTATTTAAAAAATAGGTATTATTTTTATTTATTCTGGATTTATGTGTAAGCTTTAGTCTACATGAAACCTAATTACTTGTTGGTCCAGAGGAAGGCAAAAACCCCATCTAAGGCCGTAGCCAATTTGCCTAAGGGGGAAAAATTCCTTCCTGACTCCCAAATGGGCAATCGGACAAGTCCCTGGATCAACTTGTACTAAGGGTTTATGAGAGCGTGCATGTAATGGGTTTAGAGAGGAGATGTCATTGGCTGTTCAAGATTTGAAGTGTGTGAGGGGGAACTGAAGGAGATGACTTCAACAGTATCGAGTAGAGTGTGTGTGTGTTTGTGTGTGTATGTGTGTATGTTTGTGTGTGTGTGTGTATGTTTGTGTTTGTGTGTTTGTGTGTGTATGTTTGTGTGTATGTGAGTGTGTGTATGTTTGTGTGTGTGTATGTTTATGTGTGTGTATGTTTGTGTGTGTGTTTGTGTGTGAGTGTGTATGTTTGTGTGTATGTGTGTGTGTGTGTATTTTTGTGTGTGTGTGTGTGTATGTTTGTGTATGTGTGTGTATGTGTGTGTGTGTGTGTTTGTGTGTGTGTGTATGTTTGTGTGTTTGTATGTGTGTGTGTGTGTGTGTTTGTGTGTGTGTGTGTATGTTTGTGTGTATGTATGTGTGTGTGTGTGTGTTTGTGTGTGTATGTTTGTGTGTGTATGTGTGTGTGTTTGTGTGTGTATGTGTGTGTGTGTTTGTGTGTGTATGTTTGTGTGTGTGTGTATGTTTGTGTGTATGTGAGTGTGTGTATGTTTGTGTGTGTGTATGTTTATGTGTGTGTATGTTTGTGTGTGTGTTTGTGTGTGAGTGTGTATGTTTGTGTGTATGTGTGTGTGTGTGTATTTTTGTGTGTGTGTGTGTGTATGTTTGTGTATGTGTGTGTATGTGTGTGTGTGTGTGTTTGTGTGTGTGTGTATGTTTGTGTGTTTGTATGTGTGTGTGTGTGTGTGTTTGTGTGTGTGTGTGTATGTTTGTGTGTATGTATGTGTGTGTGTGTGTGTTTGTGTGTGTATGTTTGTGTGTGTATGTGTGTGTGTTTGTGTGTGTATGTGTGTGTGTGTTTGTGTGTGTATGTTTGTGTGTGTGTATGTGTGTGTGTGTATGCGTATGTTTGTGTGTGTGTGTTTGTGTGTGTGTGTGTATGTATGTTTGTGTGTGTGTATGTGTGTGTGTGTATGTGTATGTTTGTGTGTGTGTATGTTTGTGTGTGTGAGTGTGTATGTTTGTGTATGTTTGTTTGTGTGTGTGTGTTTGTGTGTTTGTGTGTGTATGTTTGTGTGTGTTTGTGTGTATGTTTTTGCGTGTGTGTGTGTATGTTTGTGTGTGTGTTTGTGTGTGTGTATGTTTGTGTGGGTGTGTGTATATTTGTGTGGGTGTTTTTGTGTGTGTGTTTGTGTGTGAATGTTTGTGTGTGTGTGTGTGTGTTTGTGTGTGTATGTTTGTGTGGGTGTGTGTTTGTGTGTGTGTATGTTTGTCTGGGTGTGTTTGTGTGTGTGGGTGTTTGTGTGTGTGTTTGTGTGTGTGAATGTTTGTGTATGTTTGTGTGGGTGTGTGGGTGTTTGTGTGTGTGAATGTTTGTGTGTGTTTGTGTGTGTGTGTATGTTTGTGTGGGTGTGTTTGTGTGTGTGTGGGTGTGTTTGTGTGTGTGTGTGTGTGTGTGTGGGTGTGTGTGTGTGTGTGTGTGTGCAGAATGTGGTCTCAAGGCAAGAAGATATTGTAAAAGAAAACACAGAAGGTATGTGGTGCATTGTGGGTGTTGGGTGTGATTTGAAAATTCATGTGAGTGCATGGAGGGCTTAGAACATGAGAAGATAAATAGAAGAGAAGTGGCACGGTATCAGTGAGTTAAAATGAATGAAGATAAGAAAGCACCACTGAGGAAGTGGTGGATAGTTTAAGGGCTCTGGTACACGGGGAGATTAGTCGCCCGCGGCAAAACTCCCTGCTCGCGGGCGAGCAGGGAGTCAACATTTTCTCTGCCGGTGCACAAATGCCAATTTGTTTAGCTACCACCCAAAGGCAGATGGTGGCATTGCGCCACTTTCTTTTTCATGACCAGTGCATTCTATTTATAACAAGAGCACCAGCCTGGGGAAATAGTCCCCTAACATGTATGCACCACCAGTGAATAAGGCTTTGTCATGATTCTTACATATACAATGATATGTTACATATTGATTTTATTTTGTTTCCCAAACAGAACCAGTGGTAAGTACAGCTCCACCCAAGGTCTCTACTCTAAGGGCTCTGGCACACGGGGGAGATTAGTCGCCCGCGATTTAACTCCCTGTTCGCGGGCGACTAATCTCCCCGAGTTGCCTACCCCTGCCATCCCATCGGCGAACATGTAAGTCGCCAGCGGGATGGCAGAAGCGGCGGCGCGATTTCGCGCAAATCGCCGAAAAAGACTCGGGAGTCTTTTTCGGCGATTCCCTGAAATTGCCCCGCCGTGTCTGCCATCCCGCCGGCGACTTACATGTTCGCCGGTGGGATGGCAGGGGTAGGCAACTCGGGGAGATTAGTCGCCCGCGAACAGGGAGTTAATCGCGGGCGACTAATCTCCCCCGTGTGCCAGAGCCCTTAGAGTAGAGACCTTGGGTGGAGCTGTACTTACCACTGGTTCTGTTTGGGAAACAAAATAAAATCAATATGTAACATATCATTGTATATGTAAGAATCATGACAAAGCCTTATTCACTGGTGGTGCATACATGTTAGGGGGCTATTTCCCCAGGCTGGTGCTCTTGTTATAAATAGAATGCACTGGTCATGAAAAAGAAAGTGGCGCAATGCCACCATCTGCTTTTGGGTGGTAGCTAAACAAATTGGCATTTGTGCACCGGCAGAGAAAATGTTGACCTCAGGCTCTGTAAGACCAGTGCATAGGGGTATGTAATGGAGGTGGTACCTTTCCTTACAGATGTTCCTTTCCTGTTGGATCTTATTTAGGACACTCATCCTGGGCGTTTGATGTTATTTGCCACAGGATCAAAAGCAGGGAAAACCCCCCAGGGCCATTTGTTGAGCCACTTTCTGTTCTTGTGATATCTCATGAGCGCAGATGTCACAGACGCGCAGTAGATGTTTCATGGCCCTGTGAGTTGCTGCCTTCAATTGCTTCATGGCCCTGTGAGCTGCTTCCTTCAATCCTGTATAGATAAACAAAATCACAGTAAGAAAACAACTGAAAATGAATCCCAGGGACAGCCTTTAATCCAACAAGTCTAAGATACTGACCCCATTTCTATAAATATAATGGATTCTCTCACCTTTCTTGGGCCGCCAGTTGTGCAGAGCCCAGAGATATTCTGTGATTTCAGCCCTGATGGTCCTTGTAGGGGGCAGTTTAGTAATGAAGGGGTGCTGCAGGAGTTTGTCAGCACTCCATCTTTCTGAAGGTTCCTTCTTGAGACACAACTCCAGAAAGGATACAAACTTTTGTGACCTGGAAAACGTAAGATATTTTAGCAAAAAATACTGATGTATCTATTTGATAATATAGGGATGAAGAATCATCAGCAATGAATGGATTGACTTTAATATGTGGTGTTTACCTACAAATGTGGTATTGCTTTGTTTGGTGAACCCTGTTTAATTTAATTTAGCCATGAGCTTTGTAGCCAGTTGGTACCCAAAGTTTGGGGATCCCAGGAGAATAGGGGGCCCAGTGGGTTTCCATGAGAAACAAATCATTGTCCCAAAGGTTTGGATTGATGGGGAGCCAAGATATATAGGGGACCCAGTGGGATTCCTGTTGTACAGTTTATAGGTGGGAAGCGGATCATTATTACCAGGGAGGTGTCACCAAGTAACTCCTAGCTACAGCTTAGAATCTACATATATCATATCTATCTATCTATCTATCTATCTATCTATCTATCTATCTATCTATCTATCTATCTTTTTACACAGAACTGCAGTATTAGCATAGCTCAGTGACATGAGCTGGGAAGGACTCACCAGGTGTTTGATTTAAGCTGCGGAGAGTTGTTGTTAATAATCAGGTCCGACACGTAATTTTGATTGGCATATGCTAAAAGTTAAAAACATATACATCAGACTTTTGGGAAGAAAAAATGCCTTGGTTGCAATGTACAGAGACCAAAAATTATTTTGATTCACTTACGTGTTGCTCCCTCGGCCATCTCAATCGCAGTAATCCCTAGTGACCAGATGTCACACTGTAAAAAAGACACCAACCGACACCATTAGAAGAAGAGATTTGGGTTAGTGGGTGATTCAGTTACTTGTTACCTGGGTGCTTCTTCCATCAGTGCTTGCACACAATCATTGGAAAACACAGAAACAATTAGAACTCAGGCACTTAGTACTGATGGAATAAAGGGCCCTGATGGCTTCATGTTTCACCCTCCTGTAACCTAAAATTGCCTTTACTGTCCCATTAACATTGCACACAATCAATGGAAAACATTGAAAGGTAAATACTCCTTGTTGTTTCAAATATTACAATAGTACAACATACTTTGGCGTCATATTCCACCTTCCTGCCCTTCCACCTTATGGCCTCGGGTGCCATCCAGTGTGCGGTCCCTTCACCCTCCTTGCACTTTCCTGTCTTGGGGTCCAGGTCCCAGCAGAGTCCGAAATCGACTGAAATGACAGATTATACATATAAATGGAAAATTAATTTCAATAAGGTAAAAACCTGTATTATTAAACCCTCTGACTCCATATTAATAGAAGCTTCCTGATATCCATGCGTCTTACAACTGTAAGTTTTACTTACTGAGCTTCACTTTCCCTTCTTTGGTAAGCATGATGTTGGGGCTTTTGATGTCCCTGTGTACAGCCCGGTGCCGGTGAATGTTGCTGAGAGCCTGGGGAGATTGAGATGATTTTTATAATATAACAGATATAAGGCTAAATATTCCCAACTAAGAGGAAGTAACCATTTTAGCATTATGATAATCTACAAACACATCAATAAATATATATATATATATATAAATATCTGTAAAGCAAAATAATAGAAGAGTCCTTAAGGGGTTAATCTCGGTTTACCTGTAATACCTCCCTGCAGACATAGCCAATCCAGGTCTCTTTGAGGGACTGGCCTTTGGTGTTCTTAATTAAGTTATACAGGGTGCCTCCCCTGCAGTACTCAAGGACAATCTGCAATAGAAGAAAATGATTTCAGGCCATGTATTATATCAATTCCATTGATATCCAATCTCTTAGGCACGAGGGATGAATGTGATAAAAAAAATGTCTTACTTCCAGCTTCTCTGAGGTAGTATCTGATAGAGGAGCCTGATAATAGGCTCCATAAAAAGAGGCGACGTTTTTGTGGCCGCTAAATCGTCTGAGAAAGTTTACTTCCCTGCAGACAGATTCTTCATCCTGGATGGGAATAATAGAAAACCTCAGCTCACATTGGCAACCACACAAATAGGAATGATATAGAGAATGGAACTAGAAAGATACCGTACCAGACTGATGTTGCCAATCTTCACTGCAACCTTACCTAGCCGATGGTGACGACCCTGTAGCACAGACAGAAAGGTTTAACTCACGTTCACTATTAGCTGAAAATAACAAGACTCATTCTGGGAACAAACTGACAGAACTACTGGGTTATTATGGAATGTAACCATGTGCATAGCAGGGATAGTGGTAGCACTGTCAGCTTTCTCTCTAGGAATTTAATTGGTACCTTACCATATACACATCTCCGGTGCCTCCCTCTCCAAGAAGCTTCTCCATGGTCAGCCGACCATCAGGAGGCTGGGAAATAAAATAGAATAAAATTTTATTTACAACATAATGTTCAGTGTATTACCTACAGGAGGGGCAGATAGGAAGTAGAGGAACTTTTAGGGGAGAAATGGCATGAAAAGCACATGAAAGACAGAGGCAATTGGCAGGTGGGATGTGCAAATAACTGGGTGGGGCATAACCAAACCAACCCCAGATTCCATACTTTAGCGGCCCCTAAAGGGGCTGTGGGTTATTTTCTTTACCGTCTTTTTTACTCACATTATAAATTTCGGAGAGGGATCCGCATTCGGCTGCTCGCTAAGGAAAAAGAGAAAGATTCAACTACTTTAAAGAGACATTATAAGGTCCAAAACTTGCTCATGTGAAACATGCCCTTCCCACAAAGTTTCTACTCAGTAAGAAATAAGATCATCAGTAAGTAACGGATGGAAAAAGTGGTGTAATTAGAAGATACTGGGCCCCTTAGCAAAATCAGTTTAGGGCCCCCTAAACTTTGGGAATGAGATATTATTCATGAAACAAGTTCCCCCCATACATCCTGGGCCCCCAGCACTCTCAGGGTCTCCTTCCTCTATAGTTACACCCCTGGATAGGAAGGAACTGTCTGAATAAAGTGTCTGATTCTGGGTTACATTGCCCCATGTAGAACTAGAGATTTATTCAGGCTCTTTATTCAGAGCCCCATATGGACAATACATTGCTCTGCGTGTCTCTAAATGGATTATCATTCTATACTTTGAATAAAAATCCATAATTCAAATGAAATTCATAACAGGCCCCTTACCTTCCTCCGGGGGGCGCAGAATGGCATGGCGCCCCAGTATTTTTGCTCTTAAAAGAGCAGTTTGCTTTATAAAAAAAGCAGATATCAGCTGATTTCAATGGAAGATGTTATTTCCAAAGGAATGCTGAAAAAATCAGGAAAATCACTGAATATCGCAACAAATCGCTTCGAAGTCACTTTGAAAATGCTTCGTCGCACGGAATTTCACTTTATGGGGAGACATAAATGTAGAAGAGATTGTAAGTTCACAGGGTTTAGCTGCCTCTGTTATACATATCAGGATACACAACATTATATTCACAATATTCCTCTCCCATTTTACCAAAAAACACCTAAACCAATGTTTATTCTGAGTGATATTGTCATTGAAAATTCTGAAATCTGATTTCTTTATAATGTGGCATTATCTCAGGTTAGCATAAATCATGCTGTTGGCTTTTGCAACAGTAATTTCTTTAAAGCTAATTTTTCTCTTTAAATTAACTTGGCATGAAACGGGGTGCAGCAATTCCCTGTATTTGGCACCATTCTTCCTTCCTTCTATTAGAACATGATGCCCAGTCCCTGGGAATCACAGCACTCACAGCACAGTGATATTACCACCATGCAACTCCATAGTCCATGGGATGGAGATTTGATGGTGATAATGGGAGTTGTAGTTCAGCAACAACTTGGGGGAGCACATGTTAGGGAATCTATGGAGAATGCTGGGAGTATTTGAACCCTTAGGTGAGGACAAAAACTGGCACAGGCACCTGACCTGTTATGCTACAATTCCTCGGATTCAATGTAACGCACTCCTGTCATGCACAGCATTATATATAGATATAAGGAATGGCTGATGGTGGCAGATGCAGCTCAGTAACCACTGGAAAATCAATTCCATTTTGTAGTGACCGCCTACTTGTGTCTTTTAGTTTAGAAGGCAGTGGAAAGGCTCTCTGGGCATGCTGGGAGCTGTAGTTTTGTGTAAGACACATTCATCCATGGGTTTAGGCACAGTTGAAGCAGGGAAGGCATTTCTTTCCCAGGATGCTGTTTTGCCTGAGCAACTCCCAGCATACATAAATTACCTTTGGGTACTAGTACAGTACAGGTATGGGACCCCTTATCCGGAAACCCATTATCCAGAAAGCTCCGAATTATGGAAAGCCCGTCTCTATTTTAATCAAATAAATCACATTTCCTTTTTCTCTGTAATAATAAAACAGTACCTTGTACTTTATCCCAAGTAAGATATAATTAATCCTTATTGGAGCCAAAACAAGCCTATTGGGTTTAATTACTGTTTAAATAATTTTTTAGCAGACTTAAGGTAGAAGATCCGAATTACAGAAAGACCCCTTATCCAAAAAAACTCAGGTCCAGAGCATTCTGGATAATGGGTCCCATTCCTGTATATGCCAGCAGTAATTGGAGGGACCCTCCTGTTGGAGATCATGGCTACATAACATACAGCTTTCAGATGTTACTAGACACCATCACCCCCACAATCCCTTGCACCAATCCAGGCAATGACATCATTACTAGCAATAATGACTGTCTAAAAGGACATACCAATACATGGGCGAGGGGGGTATCAATCTGCACAAAAGGGGAGTAGCAATAATGGCAGCTCTCAGTGCAGATGGGATCCAATAAAAAGGAAGGGAGGATTAAATGTATTGTTTTGGATTTCAAGAAAGAGAACAGCAGTTGGATTTGAATGATGGGGCACTTTAATGTATCACCGTTATGAGTGTCTGTATGCTCCACTCACCCCTATAGGAAAGATTAATATGCCTGTATTGGATGCATCCAATCACATTCTACTTTCATATTCCAACTGTGATTGGCTGCAAGATCAGCCCACATAGAAATGGTGCTAAGGTGAGTGTGACTCTAGCAATCAGATGACAAGGGCCAGGCTACAGGTCTGACAGGGGATTGTGGGATTTGTTGGTCAATAACAGCTACACGATTGCAGGATACAGGTCTGACAGGGGATTGTGGGATTTGTTGGTCAGTAACAGCTACACGATTGCAGGATACAGGTCTGACAGGGGATTGTGGGATTTGTTGGTCAGTAACAGCTACACGATTGCAGGATACAGGTCTGACAGGGGATTGTGGGATTTGTAGGTCAGTAACAGCTACACGATTGCAGGATACAGGTCTGACAGGGGATTGTGGGATTTGTTGGTCAGTAACATCTACACGATTGCAGGATGCAGGTCTGACAGGGGATTGTGGGATTTGTAGGTCAGTAACAGCTACACGATTGCAGGATACAGGTCTGACAGGGGATTGTGGGATTTGTTGGTCAGTAACAGCTACACAATTGCAAGATGCAGGTCTGACAGGGGATTGTGGGATTTGTTGGTCAGTAACAGCTACACGATTGCAGGATGCAGGTCTGACAGGGGATTGTGGGATTTGTAGGTCAGTAACAATTAAATGATAAACTGATAAGCCATAGGTAATTGGGAGGGGAGAAAAATATCACCAATGTGTTGCCATTAGCAACCAACCTGATCTTAGCTTTTGATTTCTAACGTCTAACTGTTCAAATCTGATTGCTGATTGATTGTTCTGGGCAATATCACCAGTGATATTTATCTCCAAGCTTAGTAAGCATGCCCCTAATGGCTGGCAAGGGATGCTGGGAGTCGGGGCAAGCAATGGCTGCCTGTCATTAATCGTCAACAGCCTCAGGCAGTGCCAGGGCCCCATTAATGGCTGGAAACTGGCAGTTTTATTTACAAAGTGAGATACAGTGAGAGAAATATGGATATTTAAAGCATTGGAAGAGGAACCTGAACACCAAGTGGCCAACTGTCACCCAAATGTTTTCAGAGTGACCGTTGGTGAATGGGAAAATGAGAGATTTCAGACTTTTTTTTTTTTAATACACAGCAAAATATATACAAATGTGAGTATTTATATTATAAATCCAATAGGAAACTGAATTCAATAGGAATCTGAATCCCAAATGTTATTTCATTCATTTCTTGCATTTATCCTGAGAGGTCTATAGTCCTCCTGCTCTCCCACTGCCCCAACTCTCTCAATACCAATGCAATACCAAAGCTAATATCCCATGTGCTACCTAGTGACACACTTAAATAGTGTTTTTAGCCATTTCTGTCATTATTTTCCTTAAAATATGCCCCCAGCGTGTGGCGCGCTCCACTTACCTCTGATCCCAGAAATGAAAGTGACCGTTAAATTTGCAGCTAATCACAAGATTTCTTATTCCAACTGTGATTGGTTGCAAGGTTGCCACACATGTAAACACTGCCCTAGCAACCAGATGACAGTTGAAAAAGTCAAGTCCAAAGACAAAGATTATTGGAATATTACTGTCTACCTGATCTTCAGCCTGTGGTCTCTCCCAGATAGCTACCAACCGTCACACATCAGACTTATGGCAGTGTCACCATGACAGTTGGTATATGCTGCACTCACCAGGGTGTAAATATAAAGGCAGCAGACCCTGCAGGGGGCACAGTAAGGCCTTCATTATAGAGCAATTTCAATATATCTTGGTAGAATAGATCAACTTTAGTGGCCCCAAACTGAATTTGCTGTGGGCCCAGTTACCTCTACCACTGGCACTCACCTCTGATACCAGAAATAAAAATGACAAATGCATATGATGGTGGCTGGGAAAATTGAAGCAGAGACTGGTCCCTTAACTTTTAAATTAGGTTTTTTTAGGCTGCCTGGTCGCTAACAGTTACCCTCAATGTCAATGTTATTATGGAAGGCTATTGTATAACTGGGCAATTGTATAAAGTCACCTGCCTAAATTTACTATAGCAGAAGATAACAGGACCAAAGACATTTGATTTATTTATTTATTTGATTTATTTTTAAATTAAAGATTGTTTAAATGGCACACAAGACTCCATGATTTAATAAATATCCTTATTTTCTTGTACTACAACAAATTTTTTCAAAGACCATGGAGGCCGATTCACTAAAGTGCGATAAAACGTGCGCTATTTATAGCGTGCGGTAAAAATTTTATCACATCTTAATTTTTGGGCGTGCGGTGAATTTTTGCGTGGCGAATTTTTTCATGCGTTTTGCCATTGGCAGATTGTTTTGCGAAACGCATGAAAAAATTCGCCGCGGAAAAATTCGCTGCACGTCCAAAAATTCGCTGCGAATCCATGCCTGCCGAAACATTTCATCACTTGTAGCCGCATATAAATAGTCGTGCGAATGAACGCACACCATGTTAGCCATACACGCCAATACTTGCGGAAAATTACTGTATTAAAAATGACCATTTCCCTGCAAACTGGCGGCTGCGTCACTCTAGGGGAAACACATACTTGAATAAATAACACTGCAAAGTCCATATTTTATTGCCAAAAGCTCAATTACTGTACTTTTCTATAATTACTATAGCTATTATTATACCTAGTAATGTATTTTGTGCGACTAAATATTTACCACTACAGTACTGTATATTTTGGCGACTAAAGATTTACCGCTATAGTACTGTATATTATGGCGACTAAATATTTACCGCTATAGTACTGTATATTTTGGCGACTAAATATTTACCGCTATAGTACTGTATATTTTGGCGACTAAATATTTACCGCTATAGTACTGTATATTAGTAGCGAAATTCTATACATGCCAAGACTTTAGTAAAATTTAGTAAAAAGACACATACTTGAATAAATAACACTGTAAGTCCATATTTTATTGCAAAAAACTCATTTACTGTACTTTTCTATAATTTTTCGTCTGCCTGTAGTAGGTGTTAATTTTCGCATAGACCAATGCGATATTTAGCGCTCCTAAGTGTTTGTGAATCATGCGATCGTATTTTTTTCAGCGCGGAAATTAACGCATGCGGTAAAACTAGCGCATGCGGTCGCGCAAAAAATAACGCATGCGATATGGCAACTTAACGCACGCGATAATACTATGGTGAATTGCACGCTAATTATCGCGTCTATTTTAACGCAAAAAAGCGTGCGATAAATTTTATCTCACTTTAGTGAATCAGGCCGCATGTTCTTTATTTGATCTTCCTCTGAGCATTCTCGGGTTCTCACATGTGCAGATACTGGTTGGGTTTGGTAGGGCTCATCCCAAGTAAGCAGGAGATGCTGCAAGGTATGAATGGGATGGGCATACTGGTTTGAACAGATTGGTGACTGATGGCCACTTTGATTGGTGACTGATGCCACTACAGTGAAACAGACAGTAGTTTGGGTGTTGCAGAATAGGTATTAAGGTGCATGGACAGGCAAGAGGATGGGCGACAGATGCAGCTCTGCTCAGTGATATTGATGGCGGGTACAATGGGCGTGCTTCCATCAGATCTGCATGCAGGGCACTGAGGAAAGTGTGGGTTGCATATAAACCCGCTGCCCTGTGCTTCCCTTCCCGAGGAGCAGATTCAAGATGTTGTACCTGCCAAAAACAAGAGAAAAGGTCTTTCACATTCTTGGAAAATGGTGACGGACATGCTAAGGTAAATGGAAGCACCTACTATATTGTAATTCAGAGGCAGCTGATGCTGGAATTCTGATGGGAGTTTCTGGTGATGACTCCCCAGTTAGTTTGGATGTTTTATCCTACCCGGTGCAGACCATCAGTGTGGAGTAACAATGTATAATAAAATCCCAGAGAAATTGTAATACATTCAGCGGCAGCCAACCAGGTCAATTTATTTAGAAATTGAATATTCCTCAATTTGGAATTTTTCCTAGAAAAGTTGTGACACTATAATCATTATACATAAAAATATGAAAGTATTATATTAAATAATAATTACATCATTATTATTAATATAATTAAATAATTATTATTGTGGGCAACTCAACTTTGCTTCCATTAATGGAAAGCCCATAAATGCAAGCAATGGCGAGCTCTTATGCATGGAGTTCTAATGGGTCAGATCCAATGTGACAGAAGATTTTCTTCTATTAAATGAAAGACTGATCAGTGCCTGTAAATGATGTGTAGTAGTTTGAGATTAAATAAGGCATAATGCTAGTGACCTTTATGTGATGCCTGATGAGAGTTAAAGCGGCGATTTTCTATCCTAAAGGGTGGTACTGCCACAATGCACACAGCAGGCTTGCTTCTTTGGAGTGCTAAGTACAGGAGACAGGGAGCACTCTTCTTTGGAATCCCTGTCAAAACTGCTCTTAAACAGGTTGTGTCCTGCAGAATCAGAACCTGGGGAGCCATTTACAGAGTCAATGCTTCTCTTTTGCTTAGTGTCAGATATGCTGCAAAAGTAAGGGCTAGGGTACCAGAGGGAAACAAATGCTGCTAAACAGAAGGGAATGTTGGATAATAGGATAGTTACATATATTTTTTCTTTAAAATATCAGGGGTGTGGGAATTAACACTTTTTTTCTTGCATGACTTCAGTCCTAAAGCAGTCTAATAGGAGTCTTCAATATTCTAGCTTCCATTACACTTCCAGGTAACATCAGAGCAGTGTGGCATTAGTTATTGTTGAATAGCAGCTTCCCACTCACAGCAATGGTAAGGGCTGCAAGACACTATGGCAGCACCATTATTCCCATGTACCACTATCCTACTTGGTTGGCCTCTTGCAGGGTGATGGGTTCTGGGTGCTGTCGGGTCATTCAGGGAACAAACACGTGCAACATTCATTTATTCTACAATGTGATTTAGAAAGCATTATTATTATGCTGTATTATTATTTACATTGTTTCCTTACTGGCCTTAGCACTAGTGATTTTACTCTTTAATGGTTCCACAGAAAGAAACATGTTGCTCTACTGAAAAGCTTGATAATATGTTCCAGTAACATCAGTAGTTACCAAACCGTGGGCAGGTGCTCCTCACAGTACAGCCTAAAGGCTTGTCAGGGAGAGATCTGGGGGCTAATCAATTACTTTTTACCCCAGGCCAGCACTTTGTAAAAATAATCTGGCCTGAGGTACATCCCATCTCAGAGCCTCACCACCACTTTGTTTAATTTTACCAGGTTCCCAGAGATGCCATATAGCAAAGCTAGTACTGGACGGAGGCAAGGCATACATGGGGAAAATACTGTACACTGCAGCACAAGGGATTCATTTGGAAGATTAAATACAATGTTGCTGTGCACTGAGATGGTAAGTACCATGGCCTTTTACAGAAGAGGAGTGCTGGCCAGGTGTACAAATAGGGTTGCCACCTTTCTGCCAGAGTCTAACCAGCTGATGATATAGGAGAGTGGTGTTTGCGGCTGGGCAAATGAAATCACAAGCTGGGGTTAGGATCCAATTGGGGAGTTGGCTATGATGCAACAGGGTTGAGCTATTACATGAATGGTCCAAATATTTGTGAAGAGGCAAGGCTGAAGGGCCATGAGCAGGTTGGGAGGGAAGTGGGAAGGCAGAATTGGGGAGGATCAGAGGGGGGCTGGAGGCAGCATAAGGTAAATTTGTAATACCAGACCCAACCCTGGCTGATATTTTCCCGGCCACTGGCCAGGTGGCAACCATAAGAACACATAAGAGACTGTATTTCCATTGGGGTTGCCTAACATACTGGTACATGAATTTCACTTTTATTGTCCTTTAACAGATGTGATGCACAAAAATGTTTTGTTGAGTACAGTGAGTGACATAACCCTTAGGTGACAGCTGAGGGGTAACTTTACCTTGGATCACTGGATGGCACAACAGAATGCCCATATATAAAGTCTAAAACAGAAAGGCACACACATTATGTGCATTATCAGAGCTGTCAACCCCCCCTATTTTTTCGGGAGTTACCTGATATTGGCTTCTCTCCCCAGTTTTTTTTTTTTTTTCATTTCCCCGATGTGCATGTCAAATTGTGGGCACGCATGCGCAGTACTTAAACGGTGGCGTCATCAGAAGCAGTTGCACGTGCATTTCCACTTTCATTGAGCTCCTACTCCCCTCACACATTCTGCTTCACTCATACTCAATGAAACGGGCGCTATTTCAACTACATTTACAGTATATTAAAGAACCTTCTGTAGCTTTAAAGCTGTCACAGATTTAATTTATAGGTTTTGAAAACATTTGCATTGAATGTGGCAATTCTGGGTGCACCGAGCACTTCCTGTTCCTCATTGTAGAATCCCCTGTGTAGAATAAAGATAAATGCAATGCATATAATAAGCACAAGTAATACAAGTAATGATAGTTGTATTACTAGTGCTTATTCTAGGCAAAAAGGGAAGAATGCAATGATTTATTCTTCTAGGGGTATTTCATCTTTGCCAGAAACAAATGTATACCCCCCCCCAAGTCCCTATTAAAAAATATAAAATAGCTGCATCATTTTGTATTTGGCTAATATTTTGAGTTACACACAACCTTCACATAAGTATAAGTGCCCCTTGAATGCCCTCTCTTTCCTCAATGAAATGTAAGCAGGTGCTTTTTGTACTGTATTTTAGCATATTCCTGATTTATTTTGCAACATTACAACTGTATAGTGTATCCATTAATCACCTGTTAACTGTGTATGAGGATCAAAGGTCCTGCTAACCCCAAAAGGCCCCTTAAAATCTGTCCTGGCTCTGACACCTTGGCCTTGAAAGATTTTTTTTCCAGCAGCGGCTGGCTCTTGTCTGGCCGCTTTTGTATAGGCGTCTCGTCTGGCCCTTTGGCTGCTTTTACTGGCTTGCTACTCGGCTTTCCTGTGGGTTTAGGGAGCGGGTCAGGCTTCTGCAGGCGGAATATGCTCTGGCTGAACCTGGGCTTGGGATCATTAATTTCTTCTCTTTCATGTTTCTCTGGGAATTAAGCCCTGCGCTGGATCCATGCGACAGGACTTATGCCCCTCTGGCTGCCGTAACTTCAGTCTGCGTTTCGGGGAAGACAAACCCTGGGAGTTGCCCCATTGTTAACCCTGAGGTGAAAAATCATATTAGGCGAATTCTCATAAGTAGAACAACTTTATATAAAGCAGTGAGCCTCGCCCACGCCTCTCAAGCTTGGTCCACAACTCCCTTTTTAGGAAAAGGTGTATAATCCTGCTGGATTATGCCACAGAATACAGGCTACAGGTTAAAGGCACAGTAACAATTACAATATATGTTGCCACACTGTGCCATTTGCTAACAGCATCACTAAATATGTAAGGAAAAGTCTCCATTGTTTTGTTGGTTGGGTATAGTTTTGCATCAGGGTAAAAGGGACAGTTGTTCCCCATAGAATTATAAATGAATTTCAGTAAAAGTGCTTATTTTGTAATCATTGCTAATTAGTTTTAGCATCTACATCAGGAAAGTCCAGCCAGAATCCTTCTAGATACAACTTCCAATTCCCTTGGCAATTAAAAGGTATCAGAGACCCGGGAAGCTGGAGGGCTCCAGGTTGGAAACTAATGATTTACATAGTTCTTGCTGCACTTAGAGCTCTTTGTTGGTTGAATGCTATGGGTTACTTTGAAGCAACAAGTGAAGGGCACAAACCTAGCAACACATAAAAGTATTACTGTTGTCATCTTGCTCTCCTGCTGCCATGTTGTGCTACTATATCTGCCTTCCTACGAACCACATTTTCTCTGTAGGGTCCCACTACTGTATGTGGACTCTGGGTAGGTATCCTTCTGTGCATCCCTGTAAGGGCAGTGGCACACAGGGAGATTAGTCGCCCCAGATTAATTTCAGATACTGTAGGTAACTAACTAACTAACTAGTCACAGTGCGACTAATCTCCCCGTGTGTCACGGCCCTTAGAGATGTATTGGGCTACTTGGTAAACAAGGTATATCATACATTAATTGTCTGTGTGTGCCAGATGCATCAATTAAATATGCTCTATATGGAACATACTGAGGATAAAAGGGATTTTTTTATACTTGTACTGTACCTATTCCAGAGTTTCGGGTAAGTGCTAGGGCAAGTAACAAGTGCTAGCCAACTGAACTAAATTGCCTTACAGTAAGCATTTGCACCAAGATTTCTGCATGCACGTTCACAGTGCAAAATGCTTTTAATTAGTAGGGGTGCTACAGGCACCTACAAGGCCCTACTTACACCTCATGAATAATATGCAAGTTGCACCTACTAGCAATTTTCTAGGCACAACTCTCAGGGTCAATACACCCCATACGTTTGTATGTATCGACGTAACAACGCACTTTCATTTACATGTATTACTTTCCAATCTGAGATCATGTAAGCAGCTGCAGAATCCCTGCCAAGGATTCCATTGTCACAGTGCAGCCAGATGATTCACATGATTTATGTTTAAGGTATCTCTCTGTACAGCTTAAAAGAATAACTATGAAGCTGGCCATGCCATTGGAGGGTTTAGTTTGTGGCCCCGTTTGGTATGTCAAAACCCCGATAATGTCATACCCCTAACCCCACCTCCTGGATTAGTATTTTTGGCAGCTGCCAATAATTATACTTTTTTTTTAATATTTTTCTTCCAGAAATACAAGTTGATCTCCCCGTGTGCCAGAGCCCTAAATGCTGACAGTTGAGAGAGATTCCCACTGAATAATCTTTTGTTAAACTGCTTAAAATGAATGTAATTGAATACCATTGCCCAGTCTTTGGGCCCTTGGTGGAGGCTTGGGTTACAGTGAGACTTGGGGTCAAGACTTACTATGGCTGAATGGCTGTACACCAGTACTTTCCTATATCTGTAACTGATGAGCTAAGGCTGGCTCTGACCAAAGTCTGGACCCCCAACCAAGGGGGCCAATCATTGTCACAAAGTACAGCTTTTAGGATTGAAATGACAGTGAAGAAATACCATCCTGCAAGTGAGAAAAAAAAGCTAGCAGAAGCAGATACTCTTGGGCAAATAAGAATTACCCTTGGGACTTCTTCTTCCTAAAGGCTGAAACGTCTGGGACATTTTCATTTGTAAATGAGTATATGGTTTCTGATAGCAGTTTTTCTCGCTTGTGGGGTGGTATGCATTGATTGTTGCATAACAACTGAATATTTTCCTAAATGATAACTGTATATAAATGATTTGTTGTTTCTCTTTTGGGGAGGTGGTGTGCACTTTAGCACCTGGTATCCCTTACCATAAGCAGACATAGCCTTGTTGTAAGTACCCCCACTGATTATTTGTAACACCCCATATCACTGACAGCCACTTCCATTTCATTTAAACAGGGAATGCATCTCTCCATGGTTGGGCAATGTAATTTACCAGCAAAATCATCTTCATCATTAATTCACATAAATGTTCAGTTGAAAGCGGTGTCAACCATGCGCAAATAATCATGGGTATCCATCCACATACAGGTAAACAGATCCCAAGTTTATTAGCATTGTGTGGTTGATGCCCGCTGTTATCATGTGTTGAGGTCTTACCTCCAATAAATATTTTTAAAATATAAAACATTAGATGTCATCAACATTAGATAGCATGACCTGTATAAAAACACCTGTTTGTTCTTTTATAAAGTCATGGGACTCCTTAGCAACTTCTAAAACCCTTTTATTTCAGTTACTTTTTAGTTTACAAAGGTACATTATTTTATATATATATATATATATTGCATTTCTTATCTGGAAAACTGTTTTTCAAAAACCAGCAATCATTCTCTTCTAGGCTGGATTCAAAATACGATTCACATTGCTGCCTGATTCACAGTTTGTGTGGAATAATAAATACATAAATAGAATGTAATTGAACAAGTCCAGTATAAATTGATGCCAATCATGAAACATTTCCCTTTTATTTGCTTTAAAAGCAAGATTTCATATACAGGTATGGCATCCCTTATCTGGAAACCCATTATCCAGAAAGTTCCGAATTACGGAAAGGCCATCTCCCATAGACTCCATTATAAGCAAATAATTCTAATTTTTAAAAATGATTTCCTTTTTCTCTGTAATAATAAAACAGTACCTGTACTTGATCCCAACTAAGATATAATTACCCCTTATTGGGGGCAGAACAGCCCTATTGGGTTTATTTAATGGTTAAATGATTCCCTTTTCTCTGTAATAATAAAACAGTACCTTGTACTTGATCCCAACTAAGATATAATTACCCCTTATTGGGGGCAGAACAGCCCTATTGGGTTTATTTAATGGTTAAATGATTCCCTTTTCTCTGTAATAATAAAACAGTACCTGTACTTGATCCCAACTATGATATAATTACCCCTTATTGGGGGCAGAACAGCCCTATTGGGTTTATTTAATGGTTAAATGATTCCCTTTTCTCTGTAATAATAAAACAGTACCTGTACTTGATCCCAACTAAGATATAATTAATTCTTATTGGAGGCAAAACAAGCCTATTGGGTTTATTCAATATTTGAATGATTTTTAGAGATTACGGAAAGATCCCTTATGCGGAAAACCCCAGGTCCCGAGCATTCTGGATAACAGGTCCCATACCTGTATATGTTCAATGTGTAAAAAGGGGGCATAGGGCTATGAATATTACAGAACACTCTATTAAACCACAGCAATCAGCATGTTTGTGTTATAGGTTCTACCAACAATTGGCAAAGACTAGAAATGCTCTTTACTCACCCATATCAATATATTTAGAACATTAAGACATTTTGTGTATACAGCTATCCAATAATGGGCCTTATATATTAACTCCTCAGAAATTTAAACATGATTACAGAGAGTCTGTGCAATGTGAGCCTTTGAGACTATGGTGACATCTAATGGTCTGACAAGGACATACTAAGCAGTTATATGAATTCAATCTCTGTCGGGGATGATGGGGATATAAAACCTGTGCTTTCTACTGCTATTTACAGAAACTAGCAAAGCCACCAAAACGTAACAGTCTTGGGCATTACTGGTACCTATGCAGAAATACAAATCCATGTCCTTCATTGTGCTTATTTTTGAGAACATTGGAGCTTTGTAAAAAGGTAGGTAGCAAGACATATGGGGGAATATAAAAAAAAAAAAAGCAATAACAATAAATTGTAAACAAATTTTCCTTTACTTTTCTTGCTTACCTGCTACACTACAACACTACAGGGCTGACTAATTAACTTTCAAGGACGAGTTTTGTGTGCTATTGTCTGCAGATTTTAGGTGATGAGATTTTTATTTTTGACCTGTGCTTGAGGAAAAAACTGTGGTTGCGGCACTATAGTACTATTGCAAAAAGAATTGTAATTGTTTGCTGTAAATCTCAACTAAGCAATGTCGTCTGATAGACAAGCACAATAGGAATGGGATGATGCCAAATGTTTAAATAAAAGGGATGAGGAGAGAAGGAAATTTAAAGAGAGAAAAGGAGAAGGTGGGGAGACAAATCAAAGTGTAGAAATAGCACAGGATGATGTATGTATAGAGGGGGTTGCAAGTAAATGATAGTTGGTTAGGATATGTAGCACCCAGTACCTACCTAAGAGTAAAAGTATGTCTAATTCATTAGTTGTGCAGTTGCTGTTGTGAAGGCAGGTTCTAAAGTTAGAAATGTGGAAGGGATAAGTAAGTAAGGAAGGTAAGTACAGAGAGAAGGACAAATTATTTGGGTGTGTTGAGGCTTCAGGTTTCGTAGCAGTTCAGCCAAACCTTATAGCATCTCTAATATCTAAACCAGTGTTGTTCAACTTATTACATGTAGTGAGCCAATTCATTCTCATAAGACTGTCTGAGGGAAAATTATAATAAAATGAGGACGTCATACTGGGGGCCATAAAAATAATTTGCAGGGCCACATCTGGCCCACAGGCCTCCAACTGGACAGCCCTGATCTAAACCAAATAATATATAACTATGTACACCTAATCTTAAAATACGATAACTATCTAGTGCTAATTGGAGTAGAATAACCACAAATTGAAACCCTGGACACTAGGGGGCTGATTTACTTACCCACGAACGGGTCGAAATTAGTCCGATTGCGTTTTTTTCGTAATGATCGGTATTTTGCGATTTTTTCGTATGTTTTGCGATTTTTTCGGATTCTTTACGAATTTTTCGTTAACAATACGATTTTTGCGTAAAAACACGAGTTTTTCGTATCCATTACGAAAGTTGCGTAAAAAGTTGCGCATTTTTCGTAGCGTTAAAACTTACGCGGAAAGTTGCGCATTTTTCGTAGCGTTAAAACTTACGCGAAACTTTGCACCTTTTAAGTTTTAACGCTACGAAAAATGTAAAGAATCCGAAAAAATCGCAAAACATACGAAAAAGTCGCAAAATGTTCATTTTCAAGTCGGAACTTTTCCAATTCAGGTCGGATTCGTGGGTTAGTAAATCAGCCCCTAAGGCTTTAGTCTATTTAATATGTTTCTGTGGTTGCTCTCCCAAGGCTTATCTCCTGGTGCACACAGCAAATGCCTTCTCTTCTCTCTATGATTGCCACCCTTCTTATTGCTAAAGGCATTGGTTCCTCTCCTCTATCATCCCCTTGC
Source organism: Xenopus tropicalis (assembly GCF_000004195.4). Classification (NCBI taxonomy): domain Eukaryota; kingdom Metazoa; phylum Chordata; class Amphibia; order Anura; family Pipidae; genus Xenopus; species Xenopus tropicalis. The sequence continues at coordinate 126,369,848 of NC_030684.2, read as the reverse complement.
CAAGTAATATATATAAACCCCAGTGGGCCGCCTCTCCTGGCTTTTGCAGCATTCTGAAAAGAAGAGACAAGAATATGATCTGCCTTTGCCCACGTAACAAGGGCAAAGACTGAAACTGAAAGTATGCTGTGTGCAAACTTCTAGATTCTTTTAAGGTGGGCCTACTGAGATGCCCTTTGAAAAGAAAATGGATTACAATAACCTGTATATGAAACAATGGCAGGGATATTAAAATAGAATTAGTAGAGTAGATTAGAGATGGATGGATTTTGGCAATGGTGACCGCTGTAGATGTCGAGTTTTAGAGAGGTTACACAGAAGAGTGACTTATAGTCATGATATTGCAGACAATGCATTTTTGCAAAAAACATTTATTTAAATCTGAAATCCAAAATAGCCAGCATCCATTATATATGTGTGTTTGTGTGAGGTTTGTAAAGAGTGAGTCACACAATGTGTGTAACCTCGTCTGCACTGGCGCTCTTAAAATCTAAAATTCCAAATAAATTACTTTGAGATGTTTACTTCATGTTCCTCCGGTGGGAATTTACAGCTGCTTTATCGTACTTTGGTTAATGTATGTCATTCCTGCTGAGATGCTGACAATACTTTGGGCACAGCTACCCTTAATCGCAAGTACATCACAGAAAAGCGGAGATAAAAATGAGCTTTCATTATTTATAAACCTACTTTATGTTTAGGCATTTTTCTACCCTTATTTGATTAGTTCAACCCTGAGTCGTTACAATATTTCACTTAATGTTGCCTTACCATTTCAAATGAGTACAGTTTGTATTATAGAGGTTCTTATTCAACTGATCCAGCAACAATATTTCATCTTAATGCGAACAATGAGACTCCCATTAATCTATTTTATGTGCAGAAACAGTTGTCCAACAGAGATCCACAACATCTGATAAATGATCACATCCCAAGATCATTAAGGTTGACCTACAGGACGTTTTTTTTCTTTTGCTAATCGCAGCCATGTCTTTTGGACACACTCTTGCAAGTTTGTCAGAGAGGGTGGCATTTTTTTCCAGTGAAAATGTTTCCTTGCATTCAGTAAAGTCTCTAATTCAACCACTTTTCTATCATTGTATCATGCATAGTATTGGGGGACACATTTTCGGACCCCAGCCCAACACTTTGGCTATGGAATGAATTAGAGACCTCAGTCATCATGAATAAGGGATAACTATATGGCATTTGTGAACAATGCTCAGCACTGTTCAAGGCATGACTTTCTCTTCTGCTTATACCTGCCCACTTTTTCTTCATGAAAAACCATCTGGTACTCAGCTGTGTGTTATAGTAAGGTTCCACAACTAACCATAAATGCAGAAAATTTTGCAACTGTTAATAGCAGAATTTAAAACATATATAGTTAAGGAAAGTAATGAGCCAAGGACAAACAGTTATATTTGTGAGGTTGAGAAGTTTTATTGGAGGGCTATAGGTTGCACATCCCTAATATGAATATGAAAAAACAAATACACAATGGCATTCATACCTCAGTCAAAGACCCAGAACTATTTCCCTGTCTGTACTGTTCTAAAACCAGCCCCAGGTGCAATTTTTACAAGACATATTGATACTGACCAATTTATCTCTAATATCTGTTATCTCTTAATCTTGTTCCTGTGTATAAACCATTATCCATACTTTGCTTCATCTCCTATTTTCTTGCTCCATTTCCCTTTTTGTTCTACTAGTGGTGTAGCGAGCACGTGGCATTCAGTTTCATTCAGTTCGGTTTAGCCTGCAAATATGGGCCCTTGCCTGTACACCAGGGGTCCCCAATCTTTCTTACTCATGAGTTACAGTCAAATGTAAAAAGACTTTGGGAGCAACACAAGCATCATAAAAGTTCATGGAGGTGCCAAATAAGATAAGGCTATTAGGCAGCCTGTATGCACACTATCAGATTACAGGAGGCTTTATTTGGTAGGAAATCTTATTTTTATTCAACCAAAACTTGCAACCAAGTCAGGAATTCAAAAATAACTACCTGCTTTGGGGGCACTAAAAGCAACACACAAGGGGTTGGTGAGCAACATGTTTCCCCCGAGCCACTGGTTGGGGTTCACAGCTTGTACACCATGCCATACATAATATAATTAAAAAATAATAAAATTTCTATTGATGGTCCCAGTAGTATTCTACATATTCATTAATAAATTCTATATACAGTAAACTCCCAGCTGTCTTTCTCATACACTGATATTTTTGTAATAAGATAACAAATATTTCCCCCCATTCCCTAATAAATCCAGCAGTCTGTAAGAAGGGGTGTAACAAATAGAGAATCAGCTCCTAAGACTGCCGAAGGCCCACAGACTTGTAAAGGGCCAAAGGGACTAATGAATATTTTACTTTGGGGCCCAGTTACTTGTACTTACTCCACCATCTGTTATGTAGAACACTAAGAAAGCTTTTGTTAACTCTAATAAAAAGTGGCCATGTTTGAGGTTTTTCCACTTTGTTGTTTTGGTAACCAATAAACACTTCTCTAAAAAGTATGAAAGAGACACATATTTATCTACATGTGTGGTCCTTCTTAGCAAAATATGTGTACAAGCTAAAGGGCAAAGTGAAACCATGGCCAGCTAAAATTATTCCATCACTCTGAAATGTTGCATTATCAGTGAGATATACTACTATTCCAGCCTACACGTGCATTATGTATTGAGAAATACCTTGATGGAAATTCTTACCAGCTCTAAGCGATGAATCATTTCTTCTAACAGTGTTTGAAATGATTTTGCCCTGCATTGTTTCCTTGTATTCCATTGGACCATTTATTTACCCTAAGCAAATTTGCACTGCTGAGAATATTATATTATAATATATTATAACTAAATTGCTTTCATTGTCTGTAGTTGAAGGGTTGAATGGGGATTATCTGGAGGGTACTTTGATGTATACAACTATAAACGGTAAATAAATTAGTAGTACTAGTACAGGTATGGGATCCCTTATCCAGAAATCCATTCTCCAGAACACTCCGAATTACAGAAAGCCCGTCTCCCATAGACTCCATTATAATCAAATAATTCAGAATTTTAAAACTGATTTCCTTTTTCTCTGTAGTAATAAAACAGTAACTTGTAATTGATCCCAACTAAGATATAATTACCCCTTATTGGGGGCAGAACAGCCCTATTGGGTTTATTTCATGGTTAAATGATTCCCTTTTCTCTGTAATAATAAAACAGTACCTGTACTTGATCCCAACTAAGATATAATTACCCCTTATTGGGGCAGAACAGCCCTATTGGGTTTATTTCATGGTTAAATGATTCCTTTTTCTCTGTAATAATAAAACAGTAACTTGTAATTGATCCCAACTAAGATATAATTAATCCCGATTGGATGCAAAACAATCCTATTGTATTTAATTAATGTTTTATTGATTTTTTAGTAAACAAGTTATGGAGATCCAAATTACAGAAAGACCCCTTATCTGGAAAACCCTTGGTCCCGAGCATTCTGGATAATGGGTCCTATACCTGTAGTAGTAGTAGGGGAGTAAAATGAGAGCAGTCTTTGGGCGTGTGCAAAAAGAGCTTCAGTCAAAAGGCCATTTTTGGACAGCCCTAATTTATATGATTAATAGACCTTGTAGTCTGTTTTGCTTCAGATAATACTACAAATAAAGCTGGAAACCCAAAACCAAATTGATCCCAAGATGTGCAAAAATCAGTAGACTCACCAGTAGAAACTTTGGGTTTGAGTGCCAAAACCCTAAATCTGCAGCACAAGGGACTGGATTAAACCTTACACACAAAGAAGGGCAGACACACAATGAATCCAACATCAACAGGTTCATTTAAAATACTTCATCTATCTTTATTAAGTGTTTACATGTCCATAAAAGCCTAACACGTTTCATGCTGCTAAGCATTTAATCATAGGCTGGCCCAAGCTAAAAGAAGCTGAAGCGTCCCATCTTACTGCAGAACAAGCCTATGCTTCCCTCCATGCCCATACAGAACAAACCTTTTCCCTTAATGGCAAATCAAACAAATTCCAACCTATTTCCTAGTTGGGTAAAGTAAAAAGATCCAGGATCATATTAAATATTTAGCAAATGTAATACAATTCAGTACATTAGAATATGAAAACAATATATGTTTTCAGTTTCTTTAATTGATCTTATCACTGAGGCTCATTACACACCGTTTCCCAGAAGCCTTTGCTGCTGCAGTACACTGTAATTATGAGGCAGAGCAGGAATGTTTGAAAGCAGAGACTTGACATTGTACTCGTTGCTGTTTCCTATCATTACTGTCATCAACATCATTAGCGTTGCTTTTTTGCTTTGTATCATAATTACAGGAACATCTCTTTCTCAAACAGATAAGGAGTTGATCTGCTGGAATTCAGAGTCCCTGACAACATGACAAGAAACATTTTATATCCGTTCTTTACAAAGCAGAAATTCAGTTTGTCCTACATTCTTTTGCAGGTAATAAATCATAAAAGAGAAGGCTAGTGCACAGACCTCTCATGCGAAGTGCTGAATTCCAATTGTCAGAGACCTCTGTGCATGTAACTGTGGGCTTCATTTATAAAGCCTTGTGTTAATTGGCAGATGACTATAATGCTTTTCTTTTGGCCTTCTAGTCATTAAAACTCTACCTGAAACGAGTAATGTATTCCTGTACTGATAGGTACTATTTATTCTGGATTCCCCGTGCAGATTAGACCTGGCTCTGGCCTCAGCTTACTGTAAGTTATGCCTTGGGTAATATATTGCAATGGATGTCCTTTAAAGGAGATATATTGTGTCAATATCAATCTTGTGCCAATGAATTGTATTCATCTAAATATAGGAGGAATGTGGTTTTAAAAGTGGTGTTTCAAGCTGATTAATTGAAACTTTCTCCAAAAATCCCACAGCCTCCTTTCCTAGGGGGTCGGGTGGCACTCAGTATACTGCACTGTAGGATAGGAACCAATCAACAGCTAGGCTGACCTGACGGGGAACTACAGCCTGTCTTTGGTTGTGTGACTGCAGGGTTGTAATTGGCTACTCCTCTCCTACTGTGCTTCTGGCAGAGACCATTAGGACACACCCACCCATCATTTGAAACACAGACAGGGACTTGAGAGCATAGGCGGAGGGTGACTTTTTCGTTTGGGGAGGCTAAAGATGGCCCATACACAGACTGACCTACAGCTAATGTGACACTTAGTGGATTCGCTGCTGGCATAAAAAGTTAACCTCCCAACTACCTCTTGCCGTTCCCACTGACTCCCAGGGATACTGTACAAAAGTGCGGGGGGGGGGGCTTTTTTTTTACCCTAAAATGTTTAGTATGTAAAAGTATTCATACGTGCACTTCTGTGAGGGGATCTGCAAACATTTGTGTTTGTGATCAGTTAGCTTCAAGGGCTAGTTCGCATTCGAATTCACTTTTATTTTTAATGGTTTTTCAGTTATTTAGCTTTTTGTTCAGCAGCTCTCCATTTGGTATTTCAGCAGCTATCTGGTTGCTAGGGTCTTATTTACCCTAGCAACCAGGTAGTGGTTTAAACAAGAGATGGGAATATGAATAGTTAAGGGGCCTACTTGGAAAAATAAGTAATACAAAATTATAACTTAAAAGTGAACCTCCCCTTTAGATGTGTTTATGTTAGTTTTATAGCAAGAAAGGCAGTGGGTACTGACTCCCCATTATATACAGTGAGACGCAGTCCGTATTTACAAACCCAGCACATTATATACAGTGAGAAGCAGTGGGTACTGATGGCAGATATTCAGGCCCTGGCACTATAACACTGGCACGGATACACAACATTGCCCCACTGTAACTTACTAAAAATGAACAAAACAATGACGAAAAAAAAAAAAATAGTAAATGCAAAAAACAACAACAAATATACAAACACACAATGAGCTTTTTCAGAGGGAAAGAGTTAACTTACCCTCCATGTGTTAGGGTAGGGGATAGATTATAAATTATTATAGATGTCAGGTCAGGCAAAAAACAATTTAATGTCAGCTAGTGATTCTTTAGAACTGTATAGTACCTGGGTATAGTACCTGTGGGATGAAAACTGCAGCAAAAGTTGAGAGTTGGTTCTTGGGTAAAGTTACAGCTGCAGATTCTTCTTTTCAGTCTTCTTTTTTGCACTGTTTCCAGTTTGCAAAATACATGCCACACCATGGGGTGCCCAAACATGTTCTAGGTACCAGTATGCTCCCAGGTACAGTAGTTCGGCATGAGCAAGTTCCCTCTCAGTATGGGTGCACTTTTGTATGCCATCATTGGAGGCACCTAGAAAAAAAGATTCCAATGCTTGCGTATTATCTTAGCTACATGGAAACTCTCATTAGTGTAGCCTGTTTGTGTGATACTCTGTTTGTTGTGCATACACAGTCTCCTGTCCCAAAAACTCTAGGTTTTTCAGCTTCCAGAAGGGAGGAAGGGTAACCCTACCACTAAAATCTGTAACTATATCATGAGCTACGGGGAGCCCAAAAGCTGGTCCCCTAAACATTGGCCTTCGAAGTAAGGAACCTAGACTCTGCTCTAAGGGTCCGTTCTGTTTTTTGCTGCTTATCAGCTCGCAGTACCGGGCACAGGGGGTAATGTCATAACAGATATTTCATTAGAACTTCATTATAAATAAATTGCAGAACAAATCACACAGCAAAATTTCCGGCCTTCTACAAATTGATAACGGCTGATAAAAGGGCTATGTGACAAGAACATTTTGCTGCGTGATCAGTGGTCTGTCCTTTCTTAAGACAATATTTGGGAATGGGGAACTGATTGCTGTGAGTTTCCAGTGTTATATGGGCACTGAGGTACCTGAGTATCCAGTGTTATATGGGCACTGAGGAACCCGAGTATCCAGTGTTATATGGGCACTGAGGAACCTGAGTATCCAGTGTTATATGGGCACTGAGGAACCCGAGTATCCGGTGTTATATGGGCACTGAGGAACCCGAGTATCCGGTGTTATATGGGCACTGAGGAACCCGAGTATCCGGTGTTATATGGGCACTGAGGAACCCGAGTATCCGGTGTTATATGGGCACTGAGGAACCCGAGTATCCGGTGTTATATGGGCACTGAGGAACCCGAGTATCCGGTGTTATATGGGCACTGAGGAACCCGAGTATCCGGTGTTATATGGGCACTGAGGAACCCGAGTATCCGGTGTTATATGGGCACTGAGGAACCCGAGTATCCGGTGTTATATGGGCACTGAGGTACCCGAGTATCCGGTGTTATATGGGCACTGAGGAACCTGAGTATCCGGTGTTATATGGGCACTGAGGTACCCGAGTATCCAGTGTTATATGGGCACTGAGGAACCCGAGTATCCGGTGTTATATGGACACTGAGGAACCTAAGTATCCGGTGTTATATGGGCACTGAGGAACCCGAGTATCCGGTGTTATATGGGCACTAAGGAACCTAAGTATCCGGTGTTATATGGGCACTGAGGAACCCGAGTATCCGGTGTTATATGGGCACTAAAGGACCTTCAGCCTTAGGGAACTGGATATGATGAGCCGACTACCATCTCTTTAGCTGTGTATTCACAAATGCCTTTTGTTTGGTTGTTACATTTCCCACCACTGTCTGTAATCTATCCCCCAGCCAGTTCTCTATCCAACTACAAATATTATGTTCCTGATTTGAAATGTATTCCTATATCTTATCCCTTATTACTTTTTCATGCAGTGCTTAAATGATTGGACCCATTGTCTAAGATTCATGATGCATGGGGGCTTCTTAATGTGTGGGGCTATTAACTGTATTATAAGGGATAATGTACCCCCTACTGTAAATGATAAGGATATTAGCAGTCACTGAGGGGTTCTGTGACCATATAAAGGCACAAGGCTGCAGGCTGAGTTATATAGGGAACTCCGAGTATCACTCGTGTATTATAAGGGATAATGTACCCCCTACTGTAAATGATAAGGATATTAGCAGTCACTGAGGGGTTCTGTGACCATATAAAGGCACAAGGCTGCAGGCTGAGTTATATAGGGAACTCTGAGTATCACTCATGTATTATAAGGGATAATGTACCCCCTTGAGCATAGAGTACCATGCAAGTATTAAAAAGGATACTGTAATGTACCCCCAACTGTAAGTCATAAGGATACTAGAAGGGAGTTGCAAGCTGACTTGCAATATTTTCTTATTTTATAACTGTGGGACATTATTTCTAAGCACATTTGTTTCAGTGGGTGGGTACATGTTGAATGCATGTTGGTCGATGTATAGTAGCGGTGGCGGGGGGTCCTTTCTTGCCTTATAGTTCTATACATTCAGTTCCCATAAAAACAAAAAATAGCAGCACCCCTGATAAGGAGCAATTTGATAATCTGACAGATGATATCACAGGACACACATTGCCCAAGGGCTGAACCAAGTGACAAACCGCAACTATTGCATCAACAAGGAATTATTTGATACTTGTTACAGGGCTGCTCTTCTCTGCAACCAATGTATGTTATTATTAAAAGAGACAGTGATGCCATAAAAGGGGATCTCATGTACTTCTGAGCACTTTATATAAATATCCTAATTTGTACTGTTTGAAAAATACTGCAAGCTACTGAAACTACACAATGAGAATTATGCATTTGGATGCCTTTCCAACATTGAACAGTTATACTTCTTAATGAGACATGAGATTCAGCAGCGCTATATGAGAGATTCATTAAATACAGGGCATGATCTAGTCTAGCCACTTCCCATACAGCTCTCTCAAACCCTGCAAAGTTACAACTGTACAGAAAGGTGGAGGGAAGAAGTCGCTTCAGTCTAGTCCCACTTATAAAGGTCAACTGCGTATGCACAAAAAAATGTAATAAAAGGCACTAGGATTGCCCAGGAGCAGTAACACATAGCAACTAATAAGATGTTGGCTTTTAAACAGGTGCCCAGTAAATCTTGATTGGTTGCTATGGGTTACTACTCCTGGGCAAACTTAAGGTCCCCATACACGGGCCGATAGTAGCTGCCGATATCAGTCCCTTAGACCAACTCGGCAGCTAATCGGCCTGTGTATGGGCACTCCCGACGGGCCTGCCCGACCGATATCTGGCCTCAAATCGGCCAGCTCTTGATCAGGCAGGTTAGAAAATCTAGTCGGATTGGGGAACGCATCGGGCAATATTGCCCACTGTAGGTGCCTTTAGTGCCTTTTATTACATAACTCCATTAGGTTCATGACACATAGTAGATAGACATCCTAATAGCCTAACTAATGCTTATTGGAAATTAGGTCCAGTCAGCAGTTGACTGCTTTAATGCGCAATATAGTAAGTTAAATGGGGGCCATAAATGGAACCTGCAGAGCAGAGACAACTTCTATGGCTTTCTCAGTAAGCACTATCATTAAGTATATGGGCTTTCCCCCTAGGCACACATTTTTACAGTGAACAATGGCTGTAAAGTTCCATAATAGCCAGCCAATTTTGTATCCATATTTTAAAAGCAAATAAGATCACAATCAAGACATTATGGATCTGTAAGCCCCACAAAGAAAGGCTGGTACCCTGCAGGTTGTGGTTAGGATTTTTGGATGTGGGTTGGATTGCAGGTCTTGTCCATATTTCTTATATAATCTTATATATATTATCTTTATTTTTTAACTTTTATTTTTCTATCCCTGCCCACTTCTGATAATGGTGGTCAGCTGGTCGTGGATTGGGTTGCAAGTAAGGCAGTTGCAGGTCATTCCAGGTAGTGGGTCAAAGCAAGCAGCAGTCGTAGGCCTGGGTCTTAAAAATATGAGTGCATGCAAACTGCCCTGTTTATTAATAGATAGACCTCTACTGAGCTTCTAAGCTTCCCTCACTATTAGTATATAATCATGGAGCTTTTAGCTTTTCCTTTGCTGCATGATTTGCATTGCATGGGATCTTTCGTACCTGTAAAGGTATTGTCAACAAATGATCATTGTAGAAACTGAAGCATTAGTTTGTGGCAGTCCCTACTCTTCATCCTTCATGGTGACTTATGTAGAGCAGTGATCCCCAACCAGTGGCTCAGAAGCAAAATGTTGCTCTTCAACCCCTTTGATGTTGCTCCCCGTGGCCTCAGAGTAGGTGCCCATTTTTAAATCTTTGGCTTGGATCCACAGGTTTACTCCAAGCATGCATGGGGCAAATAGCCAATCACAATCATCACAATCCTTAATTGGTATAGGAGATGTGCTTTTTTCCCATATAAACGATCAGTGCACCAGAGGCCCCCCCTTTAGATTAGAGGAAAGGAGCTTCCATTTGAAGCAGCGTAGGGGGTTCCTCACGGTGAGGGCAGTGAGGTTGGGGAATGTGTGATGGCAGATTCTGTTAATGCCTATAAGAGGGGCCTGGATGAGTTCTTTAACAAGCATAGTATCCAAGGCTATTGTGATACTAATATCTACAGTTAGTATTAGTGGTTGTATATTGTATATAGTGTATGTATGTGAGTGGATAGGTCAGTATGGGTCTGTATGTGAGTGGATAGGTCAGTGTGGGTCTGTATGTGAGTGGATAGATAGGTCAGTATGGGTCTGTATGTGAGTGGATAGATAGGTCAGTATGGGTCTGTATGTGAGTGGATAGATAGGTCAGTGTGGGTCTGTATGTGAGTGGATAGATAGTTCAGTATGGGTCTGTATGTGAGTGGATAGATAGGTCAGTGTGGGTCTGTATGTGAGTGGATAGATAGTTCAGTATGGGTCTGTATGTGAGTGGATAGATAGGTCAGTATGGGTCTGTATGTGAGTGGATAGATAGGTCAGTGTGGGTCTGTATGTGAGTGGATAGATAGGTCAGTGTGGGTCTGTATGTGAGTAGATAGATAGGTCAGTGTGGGTCTGTATGTGAGTGGATAGATAGGTCAGTATGGGTTTGTATGTGAGTGGATAGATAGGTCAGTGTGGGTCTGTATGTGAGTAGATAGATAGGTCAGTATGGGTTTGTATGTGAGTGGATAGATAGGTCAGTGTGGGTCTGTATGTGAGTGGATAGATAGGTCAGTATGGGTTTGTATGTGAGTGGATAGATAGGTCAGTGTGGGTCTGTATGTGAGTGGATAGATAGGTCAGTGTGGGTCTGTATGTGAGTAGATAGATAGGTCAGTGTGGGTCTGTATGTGAGTGGATAGATAGGTCAGTATGGGTTTGTATGTGTGTTGGGTTTTCTTGGAAGGGTTGAACTTGATTGACTCTGGTCTTTTTTCAACCCTATGTAACTATATGTAATCTAGATAAATACAACTAAAATTTCATATAAATTTCTGTATCTTCCTTCTACATCAGTGATCCCCAACCAGTGGCGCGGGGGCAACATGTTGCTCCCCAACCCCTTGGATGTTGCTCTCAGTGCCCCCAAACCAGGGAGTTATTTTTTAATTCCTGACTTGGGGGCAAGTTTTGGTTGAATAAAAACAAGATTTCCTACCAAATAAAGCCCCTGTAAGCTGATAGTGTGCATAGAGGCTGCCTAATAGCCAATCACAACCCTTATTTGGCACCTCCATGAATTTTTATGGTGCTTGTGTTGCTCTTCAAGTCTTTTTACATTTGACTGTGGCTCATGAATAAGAAAGGTTGGGGACCCCTGTTCTACAGAATAATGAATGTAACATTAGGTAACCCTATATGAACGTGTTTCAACAAGAATTTAGCTGATATATCCTGACTCATCATAGCCAATCTATGATTAGTGGCTGCAGTTCTTATCTGTTATCTCTGTTATGGCTTTTGTGCAATATTTGCTGCTACAACCGCAGGTTCCTGTTTGAGGGGAACACAAGACCCCCCCCCACACAAACCAGTATAAAGCTGCAGGTTGGCTGCACAATGGGCTGTTGGAAAGTTCTCCTGCTCCCCAGGATCTTCCTCTCACTGTGCAGGTAGAGCGGCTCTTTTCTCTCCTCAGCTTATGCTCCTCATCTTATTCTATAGAATTCTCATGCACACTCACTCTTACATAGGCTTTTATTTGCCTTTGTTTATCTACTACAATGTATTATACCTGCCTGCATGACACATTCATGCCGAGATGTAGTTTGTGAATTGCACATTATTTAGCCTCAAGACTGCAATGACTTTACACATATTTTATTACTGTATGTATTACTATTTCCAGGTTAAGCCTTATTAGATAAACCACCAAGTAACATGCTGAGTTATTGCCCATCACTTGTGTATATGGTGTTGTTAGTCGATTAAGAGTAAAGCAAAGATTTTTATGGGGAAAAAAATCCTCATGACTTTAGAAACGCACATCCCTATAATTTGGGGCAGGTAACCCTTTCCCAACACTATCTACTGCCAGTACAACCTCTTCTGGGAGAGAATTCTCAGCATCACTTTATCACTGTAAATAAACTTCAACAATGGGAGATAAAAAAGAGAATTCATTAGAATTACTTTTCTGGAACTAAAGGCCAATGTATTGGTGTCGCCTTTTATGTCGTTTCTTTCAGTTTTGCCTTTAGTGCATCAGGGAGACCATGGGACCCTCCAGCATCTGCCTTGTGGCTCTGCTTTCCCTACTGATCCCGGCTCACTCGGCCCCTGATCCCACCCTGGACACTCACTGGCAGCTGTGGGTTAAAACTCACCAGAAGAGCTATAAGGATGGGGTAAGGGCTTGTATAAATGCTCTGATAATATGGGAAAGGTTTTGCTTACTAATAGTATTGGGTGTAATACATTTGACCTTCTTTGAACCAGGTTTCCCTGTGGCTGATAAAATGTAACCGTGTTGAGAGTTGGTGTAACCATTAGGGTGAAGGTACACTGAGGTACTTAATAGCAGCTACTTGTCTCAGTTACTAAACCCCGCCATAATACTGAGAATTGCCTCTGCTAAAACACACGTAGAAACAATTATCAGAAAATGATAAGCATTGTCTATTTAAGTAGTCGTGACAAGTAGCTGCTACTAGTAGCTCTGTGTGTCTTCACCTTTATGGCTTGCAATTTAACAAGGTGATATCTAGATGCAACTACAGATTTTTTTTTTAGGAGCAATGATCATTGCAACCAGGTGGTGGTAAGAATACTAGACTGGAACATAATAATATTTACTATCATATTGACACAAGTACAAAGATTAGCAATGGAAATGAATCTAACACTTCAGCTGAGAAGAAATTGAATTTGCTGGTCACTGTGCTGAAACCTAAGTAGCCAAACAGCAGTAGGAATTTCAAATTGGAATGAGGTGGAATAGAAAGACAATAAATAGATAAAAAATAAATAGGTAAAGATGAAATGTAATGACATATGTAACAGTTGTCTTAGATCAGTTTTCATTCAGACTCCTCATTGAGGTCCCCATTAGTGCATAACAAGGTTACAGGCACATAAAAACACTGTTTTATCAGCAATTCAGCCTTAGTTTAAGAATATCTATGCCAGAATATGTGTTCACCCCAAATTGCTCCCTAATTGATCCACAAACTGGGCTTCAAGACTTTAATCTAGAAAAAACAAAACATTCTCCCTAAATCTCTCCATAATTAGCTTTTAAGATGGAACCCCAGCAACAGCCTCTGCTCCCACAGTTTGGGAATCACTAAAGAGCCGACATGGCAGACCAGTGTTAGTAGATGAGATCAAGACCTGAACTTTTGGATATCCAGTATTGCTTGTAGTAGCAGGCTGTTTATGTTTGTGAGTCCTAATGTACTTAAATAGCATCTTGCAATTCCCAGGAAGAGGAACGTGCAAGACGGACCATCTGGGAGGAGTCACTGAAATTTATCACCGCCCATAACTTGGAATATTCCTTGGGACTCCACACTTATGAGGTTGGGATGAACCATCTGGGAGATATGGTAAGAACTTGGACCTTCTATGCAGTTTCCCTGGTGTTTAGTAGTGCGCAGTAACATATGTATGTATGTATATCTTTATTTATAAAGTGCTACTTATGTACGCAGCGCTGTACAGTAGAATTCATTAATACAAACAGGGGATTATTAAGATAATAATAGATAAATACAAAGTATAACAATAAATACAAGATAAATACAGTTGCAATAAGTTGAGTCAAAGACACAAGAGGAAGGAGGTCCCTGCCCCGTAGAGCTTACAATCTATATGGGAGGGTAACTTACAGACACAAATAGGCAAATATAAGTGCTGTAGGTCACAGTGGGTGACACTACAATATAAGTGCCAGTTCCCAGATCAGGTGCTGGGTGAGTGCTCCAAAAGGGAGTCTTTAAGTTTAGATTTAAAAAGACTGAGGGAGGATTCTCTCCGGAGGAAATCAGGGAGGGCATTCCCAATGTAAGGGGCAGCAAGGCAGAAAGGGTTAAGGTGGGAAACAGCAGTAGTAGTGGGGGGCACAACCAAACGGTTGCTCTGCGAGGAACGAAGGAGTCGGCCAGGAACGTACAGAGACACAAGGGAAGAGATGTAGTGAGGGGCAGAGGAATGGAGGGATTTGAAGGTTAAGAGAAGGAGTTTGTAAGAAATTCTTTGTTTGATAGGAAGCCACGATAAGGCCTTTAGCAGGGGAAGGGCCTGAACTCTCCTGGATGAGAGGAGGAGAATTCTGGCAGCAGTGTTTAATATAGACTGTAGGGGGGAAAGATGGGAGTAAGGGAGGCCGGTTAGTAGCAGACTGATCTTTGTGGACTAATGGTGATGATGCACAACAATATAATAACCCTAGAACACTGAAACATTTTCACATATATACACAGTAATATGAAGGTGGGGGTGTGGCAGTAAATAGAATCTACTAGGCCCTTATTCCTCATACCTTGTAGAGGTTGGGTTAGCACCCAACCAGGGACCTTTGAACAAAAGATTTATTAGACATAGATATAACAATTACATTATTCTATCTTAAGTTCTAACCACTGAATAATACATTTAGAGAAAATCGGAAATTAATATAAAACGGGCAGGGTCTGGGTTGGATTTAGGGTGTGCCTGGTTTAACTGGGCATGGCCTGTACAGATCAGAGACCTAACATTTCTTGATGTATTGTGAATTTGTTCTAAATAATCTCTTCTAATGATAACATAAAAAATACTCATTTTTATATTTATTGTATTGATATCCTGCTTATGATTTATTATATCATGACACATAGCTGTATTGTTATTATGTGCCAGACAGGTGAGGAGGTGGCTGCAACAATGACAGGTTACACCGGCTCAGACCATTCATTGGCCAGCATGACTGAGGCACCAAAAGAGATAAACGAAGCTCAGCCACCGGCATCAATAGACTGGAGAACCAAAGGCTGTGTCACCCCCGTGAAAAATCAGGTATGTTTGTGTGGGTATATTTATTATATTACTTATACACAGCTATGCTTCTACTTGATGGATGGTAGAGAAATAACATCCCATGTAGCACACAGTAAATAGTATGAGCCTCTGTATACACACAGAGAAATGCTATAGTTGAAGGCTACCAGATCATGTGACAAGTATGGGGCACTTGTACAGAATCCAGTTACAGAGGCTCCTATTTAACCCAAATGCAATCAGTTTGCAGTCAGTGCGGCCCAGTAACTTGCATTGATTAGATGTGCCCCTGAGTCCTCAAAACTTCTAATCAGAGGTGCTCCAGGCTGGCTGCCTTATGTTGCCCCCTTGCAACTGTATCTGGTAACCTTGCCATTGCTGCCAACTGGCAATTCCAATGCTCTGCAATAAAAAGGTATTTTGGGGAGGTTTCCCCCCACAGGAAATTTCACAAGGCGACAAAATGCCCATGTACAATTACCCTTAGAAAGTGGTCAACATCTTCCCTTTCTTTTCTGAACCCTGACAGGGATCGTGCAAATGTGACTACGCTTTTGCTGCCGTGGGGGCCATGGAATGCCAATGGAAGATAAAAACGGGCTCACTGTTGACATTCAGCCCCCAAGAACTGGTGGATTGTTCCTACACTGAAGGAAACAATGGGTGTAACAACGGATTTCTATGGTCTTCCTTCACATACATGAAGAAATATGGTTTAATGCAGGAACCTGCCTACCCATATGAAGGAAAGGTAATACTGAAATACTGAATAACAATCATACAGAACATTATTTAAACCTGGCTAACACTGCATATACTGGTCCATCAGCCAACTGTAACAGCACTGGCCTGCCCTAAAGCATTCTTACATTTTGCTGATGTTATCAAGTTTAAATTGAAGGAAAAAAACATTAGGGAAGGGTACATATCTCTTTATTCCAGTAGGAACTGCTCCTAAGGAAGCAAACGAATGATGATAGTGTAACCCATGCATCTCATGTATGACATAACTATTTTGTTGCAAGTGAAAATAAAAAAGTAATATTATAATCAGTATTTTTTGGGCACATATACAGTATACCTGAATGGAAAGTATTTCTTTTGGTGTGCTGAAAGGTGTTTCATTGGCTGAATACCTGCCCAATGGCTGACCAATCACTAACTTGGTATGGGTACAGCCAGATGCCCATACTTATCTTCAGCTTAAAGCAGCCATGGGTACATAAGTAAATTACCAGAAGGGTAACTTACCATCATATTATTTCAGAAATCCAGCTGAGGTGGCTTTGCAGAGGGCTCCATTTGGTGAGCTCTGCTCCTTCACAAAGAGATAGGTGTTCGCCTAAAAATGGAATTATACTGAGTGTAAATTGCAGTCAATGAATCTATATACCATTCTCTGGTTTATAAATGGTGTAGATAAAGCCCAATTCAAATCTGCTCTTCTCCAGGAAGGAAAGTGCACAAAGATGAAGCCAAGTAATACTGGAGTAGTAAAGCAATTTTACAGAATACCTTCTGGAAATGGAAATGCTCTCATGAAAGGTGTAGGAACAGTTGGACCCGTGTCTGCTTGGATAGATGCCAGTCAGCAAGGGTTCCGTATGTACAAGTCAGGTGGGTACCACAGCTATGAAAGAGCTATGTGATGTGTCGGTGCCATATATAGAAATGAACACGTGCCAGCAAGTCACACAGCATACCAAGAAATATTCTCTTTCGTTAATTCCAGGTGTTTATTATGATCCACATTGCACCAACAATACAAACCATGTTGTACTTATCGTTGGATATGGTACAGCAAAGGGCACTAACTATTGGCTGATAAAAAACAGGTAAGATATACGGGAATCTCAAAATTAAGCTGTGTAGGCCCTGCAAAAATCTCAGTTTTTTCTTTCATCTAATAAAGAAGGATTTCATTGGCTGGGACATACTGTTCTGCATGTTAGATGTTTTGAGGCAGATAACAATGTCTCCTGCACTGTATAGACAGTACCAGGCACATACACCTTACAGTAACTGGTGAAGTGCATAATCACGCCCCTCTAGTGCTTATTCAGCATTCCGCTTAGAGGAATGGCTTTGCTGTGCACCTTTGAGTCCTATTCTGCTCTTTAACTTACACTTCTAAATTGGCATTTTGCATTGAAATGACAGTTCTGAAGTAGAAATGGTCATAAGCAACCAGTAGCCAGTCAGAGCATAGAACACATATAGGACTAGAGCAAAATGTAACCAATCATTTAGGCACATAATCATAGGAATTCCTGCTACTGACATTTTTCCACCCTGCTTTTGCCCATGTCCCTTCTCAGTCCAGACATTGCCTTGACCAAACTTGTAAAAGCTTTTAAAAACCCACACCTTCCCCACCCATGCTGATTATGGCAAAATGGGATGGGCTCTCCAAGGGTTTCTCAATAGAGGTTTTGCCCACAACTCACCTCTTAAGGTAGTATGTCAACCTAAATCCTCCCAAACTCCTGGTAACCCCATGTGCCCTATGAGTTTCACACCAACCAGTGCATCAGTTAGATCAGAGAATCAAAGAGTGGACTAAACTCTTTGATTCTACAGGACTAAACTAACTTATGGCCAGTAATACCTGTCCAAATACTACATAAGCCTAGCTGAGTCTTACTCAGGACACATGGTGGGGCACCATAAGGCACAGGTCACAAAGGAGACTTAATGATCCAGCATTACCCTGTGTCACGTACCCAGTGGTCAGTATAGATGAGTGCACAAAATGAGAGGTGGAAGAGAGAAATACACAAAAACATGAGTTAGTCCCTGTGTTCTGGGGAGCTTACATGGTAAACTGGTAACAACAGGGACTGGTGCTCCATTGCTGCAGCCATAGGGCCCTATGGAGTATCACAGTACTGCAGCAGGGAATAGTACCAACTAACTGACCCCCATTGTTTCCTTATTGATATCTCTGTGCCTGTATAGCTCTCTATCTGCCATTTCTCTCACATTCATGTGTAGGATTCTATTAAGACAATTTATGTTTCCTTTTTAAAAAATGTCTTTTTTTCAGTTGGGGAAAAGGCTATGGACACAAGGGATACATAAAAATGACTCGAAATTATGACAAAGATTGTGGCATTACCCAGTACGCTTACTATCCAACTGTGTGAGGCCTGGGCCTGTCAGACTGGATGCGCCAATGGCATTTTATCTGCGAGCTAATATTTCTGCTAATTCTTATATGCCTGAATTTATTTCTGCTTAATGGAAAAGGAATGTATAAATCACTTGGGGTACCAAATGTACGGCACTCTCCTGATGCCCCAAGCTGGTGCTTTTATTAGGTGGAAACTGCACTGGCTCAGGGTTCTTCTCAGCCAGCACCATGGAGCGATTGGCTTCCTAGTTCTGTTCGTGTTGTAGGGCATGTACAATAGAGTCTTTTTCACTCTACTGTGCGTACTTTGCTCTAAGCATTGAACAAGGAAGAAGCAGGAGGAAGATGATCGCTCCATGGTGCTCTCTCAGAAGAACTCAGGACCAGAGCAGTTTTCTGCTAACAGGAGCACTGGCCTGGGGTATCAGGTAAGTGCTTACAATTACCTGGGGGTGTCTGTGTACTTAAGACATACATGGTTACATAGCAGCTGAGGTTGACAAAAAACCCATCATTTTTATCAACCTATGTTCATATATAGCGCATATATACATATAGACACGTAAAAAAAGGAGAAAGGCTAATGTAATGTGAAGTTCTGCTGTTCTAAATAAAATTGCAAGCAACGCAAAACATTGCACATTCTCTGCTTCATCCGTTATTAAAATGCTTGAACTCTAAAAAACAGGCAGTTTGGTTCAAAAACATTTGATCAAAAATTGCGGAGCTACCATACCTGTGTGATGGGGAGGTGCTGGTACTGAGATAGTCTAAAGTGGTTAAAACAGAAGATTTTTTTCCCCCCAAAGCCAGGCTTGGGATAATCCCAATCAGCAATAAGCCGTTAATGAATTATACAATGGCTATCCCATGCCTAGGTGCCAAGGGAGTCTTATATTGGGGGTTGAGGGGTTATGCTCACTCATGGGTAGGTTCAGGAAAAATAACATTTACTAATGTTTTTTTATGTCACAGATGGCAAAAATATAGTGTGTACCTTGCAGTGAGTATCCTGGCTTGCTACATATGAGTATGTGTATGACGTGGGATTGGATGAAGCACATACTGAGTATGGACACATGTGTATGAATGTGCTGTCAATATGGCTGCCTGCACTGGGAGTTATCTTCCACTGGGAATTCATAGCACTCAATGGGGGGCTATTCTTGAAAAAAAAAAAAAAACTAATATTTCCCATAGCTTGAGTGCAGGCTGTGTGAGCAAACACCACCAGTAGGGTGACATTCATGTCATAGGTGCATTCATTGTTGTTGTGTTTACATTGTTTGTGTTAAATTTTTCATTTGCAAAGAAAACAACAAAAGGCAAATTAACTGGGAAATTAGGCGCCACCAAATGGATCATATCTCTCACCTTGGGCCCTTTCAAGAGGACTAAGGGGTCCAAAAGTGCCTACCTGCCTCCCCTTTCCCAAGGTATGAAGGCAGCCAAGGCTATATTCTTCTGATCAGAAACCTCTGGTGCTTCTGCAAAGCAGGAAAGCAGTGCACAAACTGCAACACATGGGTACATTGCACACTTACTAGGTCATACATCAGGGGTTGGCAAACTTTTAGGCTCAGGGGCCACATTGACTTTTAAAATTTGACAGATGGGCCGGGCCAGCGCTTACATGCAGTTTAGACGCCAAGTCTCGCGTGATGAGACTTGCGGAGTCGGGACAAAGCCAGACACACCAAAGCCTCAGCGGGCCGGCCTGTGGGCCGTAGTTTGTCCACCCCTGTCATACATGAACCCTAGATTATATTAGGGAAATTACTTTATACTGGCTGATTTTTTAAAGCACTGCACCCAAAACTAGTATACAAGCACTGGAAGGCAAAAAAAAAACCCGCAAACAAGTTTACCCCTGAAAACTATATATAATGGGAATGTACACATTCAAAGCTTGCATAATACATCCTAAATATGGATGCTTGATATTTTATGCCCAATATGCCCTGGATTAATCAAGAATGTGAAATGTAGAGACCTAAACATTGAAACAGTGCATATAGTGCATGTTTTTATGACTGTCACAAAAGTGAATTTAAAAAACTACAGTATATTTATGCCACCCACAATGAAATAATACATACAAATGTTCCTGGGTGTCACTTTATTTACCATCAAATTACCTGCATTTTATGTGTGGTAGCCACAAAAAGTAAGTTTATCCCAGGAAACCACATATGTATGCAAAGCACACATTCTGATGAATCCAAAATGGACATACACCCCAAACTACCAAACTGCAATGCTATACTAAAATTAGAAGTTTTAATGAATCTTTTGCTATTGCCTTAAAGGTTACAATTTACAGTATCTAATCTACATGTCATAAACTACTAACATCCTATACCTTCACAGGATTTATCCTACCTCCCAAAAGCTCCTTAGAATCCACCCAATATAGATCAGGTATGTCCTAAGTGTTTCACCCCAGTAGCAGATTATATCCACATGGTATGGAACCGCCCATCTCTACATATATCTTGGCAGCAGGTACTCCCAGCCGTGCAAACAAATGGATCCCTTAAAGGGATACTGTCATGATTTTTATAAATTACACTGTTACATAGCAAATAATTCACTCTACCATTTAAAATTTTATTCTTGAACCAACAAATGTATTTTTAGCTGTAATATTGGTGTGTAGGTGCCATCTCAGTGCATTGTGCCTGAGTCTGAGCTTTCAGCCAGCGCTACACATTAGAACTGCTTTCAGCTAACCTATTCTTTCTCCTACTCCCATGTAACTGGAGGAGTCCCAAGCCGGACTTAGATTTCTTACTATTGAGTGCTATTCTGATACCTACTGGGGGCTGCTATCTTGCTCCCTTCCCATTGTTCTGCTGATCGGCTGCTGGGAGGGGGGATATAACTCCAACTTGCAGCGCAGCAGTAAAGTGTGCCTGAGTCTGAGCTTTCAGAAGGAGCCAGTGCTACACATTAGAACCGCTTTCAGCTAACCTATTGTTTCTCCTACTCCCATGTAACTGGAGGAGTCCCAAGCCGGACTTGGATTTCTTACTATTGAGTGCTATTCTGATACCTACTGGGAGCTGCTATCTTGCTCCCTTCCCATTGTTCTGCTGATCAGCTGCTGGAGAAGCTCTTTTAACTGATAGGTTTTGAAAACAACATGTTTTCCCATGACATTATTGCTTTAATAACCCTCCTAAATTGGGTATAAGAGATAACTACGAGGAGAGCTTATTGCATGCTTCTCTCAATTCTTTTTATGTACACAAAGAAAAGCTATAGCCCTTCAATGGAAAGCTAATGTCGGCTCAGTGATACTCTTATGGTTAGTGATACCACATACATAGTGATACCAATGTACAAACGTACCTATATGAGGCGATAAGTTCCACAAAGTGTGGGGGGACTGGCTTGAACTAGAAAAAGCTGGCTAAATACAGTATGTAATCCTAAAGTGGTAACCTGCTCTGTTAAATACCATAGCCTTGCACTCATATCTCCCCCCCCCCTTTACTTTGTCATCCATAATCGCTACTGTGATCATCTTAGCGATCATTTGTATCAGGAAAAGACCACTGTAATATAAAGGCGCAAGACAAGCTTATTGTTATACTTTCTTGTATAACAAAATGTACGCCAGGGGTCTTCTGTATTGTTTGATTCCCAATACTAATAGGGTCATGTGGCATTGGGAGACCCCAACATGAAAGTAGTGCATCTGATAGTAGATCAGTCAGTTATAAAAGTGGTGCTAACCTCAAATATTAGCAGAAAATACTGCTGAATGGGACTTACTTCTCAGCAACTCTTTATAAAGGTTTGATGGGATTGATTAAATGAAAAGTTGGTGTTCTAATGACTCCATTTTTCTACAGCTCCCTCAGGCCATGGGGCAGTTACAGCTGTACTAGCAGCCGGAGGGTAGAAGCCAATTGCCTCTGGTCCAGCAAACCTTGCTAAGTTCTACTGTTAGGCTCGGGGCACGAGGAGCGTATTCTCCTCCAGCATTTTCAGCTATTAAAGAAGTGCCAAGAGTCTGTCTTTAGATTCAATGGACAGATAGATTTGAGCATTCTTGTGATGAAAGTATAGACCTGTAAGCCTAACACCTAAAGTGAAAAAACATCTGAAGAGAAATGAATATTCTGAAAACATAATTCTCTCTATTTTTAGATCCCAGGTAAGGCCTCACCATGAGTATGCAGTGCAGTTCTGGGCCTCAGTCCATCTTGGGACCCCCTTCTACCATGATGTCCCTTACTGTGGAATCTCCTGTGATGGTGGTTTTGGGTCTGAGGACCAACTTTGAGGAAGAGGACTGGCCCCATTTAAGGTGTGTGCACATACTATTGGTTGTATATGGTTACTTGGTCTGCAGTTATTGTTCTTATTTGTGCATTATGTATAATATTATTAAAGGAAGATTAAAGATCACTTTCCAGGGCCATATTGGTAGAGAAAGAATCAGGGAGAGCACATTGTACAGAGGCCAAGGTGGGGCAAGTTGCGCCTCTTTTTTTTTATTCTTGTGATATAATAGCCCTGCGGCACTGTAACTGGTAATTGCTGTCAAACATTGTTTTCCCCATTGGGGCCCTACTCTACATATTAGCAATGTTCTCTTCACAGAGAGCCCAGGGGAAAGGTGAGCTGATAACGGGTTTAAAAGAAGCAAATGGTTTCCCCAAATCCAGTAGTTGCAAATGGCAATAGATCTCCATATATGAAAGTACTTCTTTAAACCAAAATTTGCCGGCTATCTGGACCTGTCATAATCAAACTGTTGTTCTTATCTCTCATTTCCTTTTGTTCAATATTTGCTACTACAACCACAGGTTCCTGTTTGAGGGGAACACAAGACCCCCCCCCACACAAACCAGTATAAAGCTGCAGGTTGGCTGCACAATGGGCTGTTGGAAAGTTCTCCTGCTCCCCAGGATCTTCCTCTCACTGTGCAGGTAGAGCGGCTCTTTTCTCTCCTCAGCTTATGCTCCTCATCTTATTCTATAGAATTCTCATGCACACTCACTCTTACATAGGCTTTTATTTGTGTTTTTAATGAATAACTACTGTATTTTCTGGCTTAGTATTTCCTTTCTGTATTTAGTGCATCAGGAGACCATGGGACCATCCAGCATCTGCCTTGTGGCTCTGCTTTCCCTACTGATCCCGGCTCACTCGGCCCCTGATCCCACCCTGGACACTCACTGGCAGCTGTGGGTTAAAACTCACCAGAAGAGCTATAAGGATGGGGTAAGGGCTTGTATTATTGCTCTGATAATATGGGAATGGGTTTGCTCACTGATAGGGTATTCAGTGCTGCAGGTTACAGTGGGTGCCACTGCTATATAAGTGCCAGTTCAGGGGCTATGTTAGTGTTCCAAGAGGGAGTCTTTGAGTTTTAGAGTCCTATTCAAGTGATAACTTTTATTTGCAGACATAAACTTGTTTTTTAAGGTTTACCACTGAGGACAAACATTTGGTCCCACTTAGCTCATAACAGGGTTACATCAGATAAAAACATCAGTAATGCAGTCATATGTCTTAGAATATCTGTGACAGACCCCAACTGTTCCCTTCAAAATATTTGCCTGTTTGATCCACAGACTCGTTCTTCCACGAACCTAGGAAAGGAAATATACATTCTCCCCAAATTTCTTCCATATTAGCTTTCAGTTTGGAAATCTCCAGTACCAGCCTCTGCTCCCACAGTTTGGGAAACACTATCTTTGGTTCTATATATTTATAGAGAAAGATGTCCCAAATCAATGTGAGTAGACGAGATCAAGACAACCTGATTTTTGGGATGTCCTACATTTTTATATTTTGTAACTTGTAGTCGGCAGATCAAAATCTAACTGCTGAGTGGTTGCTATGAGCAACTGTACTTGTGCAGTTTAGCACCTATATTTGTAACTGAGTCCTTATATCCTAAAATAGTGCCTTACAATTCCCAGGAAGAGGAACGTGCAAGACGGACCATCTGGGAGGAGACACTGAAATTTATCACAGTCCATAACTTGGAATATTCCTTGGGGCTCCACACTTATGAGGTTGGGATGAACCATCTGGGAGATATGGTAAGAACTCCAACCTTCTATGCAAGGTTTGTGGTCAATAAATCAATGCAAAAATATTTGCAGATGGAGATGTCTGGTAAGAAGGCACAGTATATATATATATATTTCAGAGTTTGGGGGGAGTGAAAATAAAACCCGGCTGAACTTGTTATGATCCACAGTACATCTAATAGGCCTAGAGCAGAGAAAGGGTGAAAAGAATGGGAAGAATTTCATAAAAACCCATAAGAATGCACCGTAAATTTTAAACTCCCACAGCCCAGGGAGATTAAAACTCAGCAGAGCTCAATATCCAAATGATCAGCCACTTAATGTGATGTAAACACATAACATGTATTTCATATGATTTAACTCTTTTACTGCCAAGCACGTACCTCATACGTGCTGGCAGTAAAAGGGCTTAAACGCCAACGACGTGTCTCATACGTCGTTGGCGTTTAAGCGCTGCTGTCTGCAGCGGCGGCATGTGCGAGATAAATGCGGCAAATTGCAAAATTTTTAGGCGATTTTCTGAAATGTCATAAAAACCAATAACTTTAGGAAAGCTCTGAAGATTGGTACATTGGTGTAGAAAGGACTCTTTACCCATGTTGGATTTGTCAGAATGTGTCCTTTCCAAAAATATATGGTTTTGTGGGGGTCACTGTATAGTTAGGGGAAGTTTTGGCACATAATACACTGACAGGGGGCTCTGTGTGCAAAAGCTGAGCTGGCAGGCGAGAAATCCTTATGCGCTATTTTCATTTTGGGTTCAGTACATACCGCAGACTTTGGTATATCTATGCATATTGGGCATCAAACTGTTCAGTAGACCTCCGGTGTTCCTTTTTGGGGTGATTTGTCTTTATCTGATCTTTATCAAGAAATTGTGAGAGATAAATGCGGCAAATTGCAACATTTTTATGCGATTTTCGAAATGTCATATAAATCTGCAAACTTAGGAAAGCTTTACAGCTTGGTACTTTGTAGCAATAAGAAATATTTACCCATTATAGATTCGGGGGGATGTGTACTTTCCAAAAATATATGGCTTTCTGGGGTGAATGTACTTTTTTTGTAGCATTATCCCACATAAAGGATGGAAATGTGTTGATTTTGCAGGAGCTGAAATGATAGATCATATGGGGGTATGTTCCCATTGGGGCCCCTACATGCCACATACTTAGGTAAACCTATACATATTGGGCATCAAACTGTTCAGTGGACCCCAGGCGTTCATATTCAGGGTGTTTTATCTTGGTACCTAATGCAATGTGGGAGATAAGATGCTTCAAAGTGGAAGCTTTGAGGGGATTTTTGGAAATGTCATCAAAATTGCTAACTTTAGAAAAGCTGTGCGGCTTGGTACTTTGGAGTAGAAAGACATGGGTACCCATTTTAGATTCGGGGAATGTGTACTTTTCAAAAATATATGACTTTCTGGGGTAAGCGTACTTTTTTGTAGCTTTATCTCACATATAATGATGTAAATGTGTTGATTTTGCAGGAGCTGAAATGACAGAAATGACAGTATATATGGGGGTATGTTCCCATTGGGGCCCCTACATGCCACATACTTCGGTAAACCTATACATATTGGGCATCAAACTGTTCAATGGACCCCTGGCGTTCATATTCAGGGTGTTTTATCTTGGTACCTAATGCTATGTGGGAGATAAGATGCTTCAAAGTGGAAGCTTTGAGGGGATTTTTGGAAATGTCATCAAAATTGCTAACTTTAGAAAAGCTGTGCGGCTTGGTACTTTGGAGTAGAAAGACACGGGTACCCATTTTAGATTCGGGGGAATGTGTACTTTCCAAAAATATATGACTTTCTGGGGTGAGCATACTTTTTACTAGCTTTATCCCACATATAATGATGTCATTGTGTTGATTTTGCAGAAGCTGAAATGACAGAAATGGGGTATGTTCACATTGGGGCCCCTACATGCCACATACTTAGGTAAACCTATACATATTGGGCATCAAACTGTTCAGTGGACCCCAGGCATTCATATTTAGGGTGTTTTATTTGGTTACTTTATGACCTGTAGGAGATAAGATACTATAGACTGGAAGCTTTGAAGCGATTTTTTAAAAAAAATCACAGATTTTGATAAAAACCAATAACTTTAGGAAAGCATTGCGACTTGATAGTTTGGAGTAGACAGACAGTTGTGCCTATTCTGTATTCCCCAGAATCTGTTCTTTCCAAAAATGTACAATTTTCTGGGATAAACCTTCTGTTAGTGGAATTTTGGCCTTGAAATCCAAAGTATGCAGTTTTTTTTAGAGCAGTGCTTTGGGAATTTGGTAGTGTACTGCTGGGAGTTTTTGACCTATACAAGTGAGCAATCTCCATAAAACTATATATATTTGGTATTGGCACGTTCAGGAGACATGGGACTTTCCAAATCAGTTGTATATTCGTGCATAAAATAATTTTTGTTTCTAGTATGTGTGATTATATTATGGAAAATTTGATTTTTTTTTGCATTTTTAGACATTTAGAAGCCTATATCTTGTTGCAGAATTGGAATTACACAAAAATTCTACCATATTTTAAAAGCTTAGGTTGTTCTGAAAAAAACGATATATTGTTTTCCTTGGTAAACTAAAAGTCCCCCCGAGGAAAGGCCCCTAAAGTGAAACAGTGCAAAATGTTCAAAAACTGTCTGGCAATACAAGTTCCGCTTTGACCAAAATGGCTGGCAGTAAAAGGGTTAAAAAATAAGCAGTGATAATGGGCCACATCTGAACCACCATAAAACATTCTACAACACTGGAAAAAGGAGGTACAATCCAATAGATACACAATAATAGAGTTATACTCATTTTATTGATATACCGCTCATTATACCACTCATTATTTATTATATCATGACGCAGAATGGGTATATATTACAGATGTTTGTATCCCTGTGTAACCTAGCTGTATTGTTACTATGTGCCAGACAGGTGAGGAGGTGGCTGCAACAATGACAGGTTACACCGACTCAGGGGATTCATTGGACAATGTGGTCCACGTACCCAAAGAGATACTAGAGGCTCTGCCGCCGGCATCAAAAGACTGGAGAACCAAAGGCTGTGTCACCCCTGTGAGAAGCCAGGTATGTGTGTGTATATATATATATATAAATGCTATTTAGAAAATGGGGTAACACCCAACTCAGTATTACCTTTAGATGGGTCAGACACATCACAACTCCCTGCAGCTTCGGGTAGAACACAGAACTCTTTCTTTCAGGAGGGCCCTTAACATATTGGTGGGGAAATGGTTAAAACTTGGCCTCATGATAACATAATATAACTTATTGTATTTTTAACACCCAAAGGTAGTGGTCATGTATAGGTGAACTTGTCCTCAGCAGTGCTAAATGGACGCTCACATTGGCGCATTATACTCCTGTCCCTTAGCCTAACTGGTTCTGTATGTTGGCGGGCGACGCCAAGGGGTACTAACCTTCCCAGTCTTTTGTCTCAGCCTCTGTCAATCTATCTATCTATCTATCTATCTATCTGACTGTCTGTCTATCTGTCTGTCTGTCTGTCTGTCTATCTATCATCTATCTATCTATCTATCTGTCTGTCTGTCTGTCTGTCTGTCTGTCTATCATCTATCTATCTATCTATCTGTCTGTCTGTCTGTCTGTCTATCATCTATCTATCTATCAACAATATCTGGAAACCCCATCATCGAGGAGGCTCCAATTACCGTAAGCCCATCTCCCATACACTCCATTTTAACCAAATAAATCAAATCCTTACTGGAGGCAAAACAACCCTATTGGGTTTATTTAATGTTTAAATAATTTTTTAGTAGACTTAAGGTATGGAGATCCAATTTATGGATAGATCCCTTATCCAAAAAATTTTTTGGATAAATTTCACCAGAACTCATAGCAGACACCTTAGACAAGATATATAGAAATAACAGTAATAATAACTATATAATACTGATACATTAATATAGGAACTGTACTATCTCCTAAATAAAAAGCTGTCAGAGTAAGGGGGCGAGTTTATCACAGTGTGCTACCCCAGAGTTAGGTCTCTAGTGTTACCCCAATAGTGAAGGGGAAGGATTTACCCTATTATATGTAGCAGAGACTATAAAGTACAATGTTTCAGGGTGGCAATAGCAACCTATACCTTAGTGCATTGTAAGATGATACTAAATGGGAATTTACATAGAAATGGTGACACCAGATATTTTGTTATCTTCCATTCTTTTATGACTTCAGTAATGCCTTTCAGCTCTATTATTAACCCTAACAGGGATCATGCGGATCTTGTTATGCCTTTGGTGCCGTGGGGGCCCTGGAATGCCAATGGAAAAGGAAAACGGGCAGACTGGTCACATTCAGCCCCCAGGAACTGGTGGATTGTTCATACACTGTAGGAAACAATGGCTGCAAAGGGGGAGGTTCCAATGCCTCCTTCACATACATGAAGAAATATGGCGTTATGGAGGAATCTGCTTACCCATATACAGGAAAGGTAATACTGTAGAAGATGATCTACAACTGTCCACCCCACACTGACATCATTTCCATCATTTAATGACCAAACTTTGTGATTACTAATCACTAATGCCATTTGGATGATAACACTATGGTGAATCACACACCAAAAAAAACAAAACAAAGGGCAAATAAAGGACCCACTGTAGAAACACTCACCAAGTGGAACAGATGGTCCAGGTGCTTACGGAAAGACCACGTTAAATGTGATGTATATGGGGTCCTAGATGGAAAGAATGTTGGGAAAATGCACAGAGGTGTTTTACTAGCTGAATGCGTGCTCTTTGGTTGGCCAACCCCCAGCCAATATAGGGGGCAACCAGAGGTCCATTCTTGCCATGGGATTCAATTAGGCTTAAATACAGGCCTTTTTTTAATGGCACCAGGGCAAGTTACTTAATTGAGTCCTGTAGTGTTCATTTAAGGGGCCCAGCAGGGCGGTGCCTTTGCAGTGCTCTTTGGTGAGCTCCACTCCTCCGCAAAGCAATCGTTTCTGGTTTTCATTGGGCTACACTGAGTGTCTAATTGCAGGCAGTGCATCCATTTACTGCTCTCTGGTTCATAGATGGTGCAGATAAATACTGATCAGAGTCTGTTCGTCTTCCCATTCCCCACCAGGAGGCACAGTGTAAAAAGGAGAAGCCAAGTAATGTTGGAGTAGTAAAGCAGTTCTACAGACTCCCTACTGGCAATGAAGTTCTTCTAAAGAAAGCTGTGGGAACCGTAGGACCTGTGTATGTTGCCATAGATTCCAGTCGTCAAGGGTTCCGTATGTACAAGTCAGGTAGGTACTAGAACTAGAACCTGTGTAATACTGTGCTGACTCTGTATAATAACTGTGTGACATTGCCCCAAGTGTGTTTGTGGGTGCATTAGGGAAGTTTCATTGGAGGTTCCAGTGGGGCAGGGACAGAAATAAAAGTACAAACAGTCTCTGGAAAGTGTAATGTGTCGGTGCCATATATATAAATGTACTCGTGCCAGCAAGTTACACAGCATACCAAGAAAGTCCTGTTCTCTTTTATATTCTTCTGACTTCCAGGTGTTTATTACGATCCATACTGCTCCACCACATCATTGAGCCATGTTGTACTCATAGTTGGATATAGTAAAGAAAATGGCCAGTACTATTGGTTGGTTAAGAACAGGTATGTATATGGGAAGCTATAGGGCGATGCATTAACCCCCACTGGGGAAAAGTCCCGGTGTCCCGGCAGACCAGGCCAACACTGTAGCCCCTTTAAGCACTTTAACTTACACTTACAACACTAATCCTACACGGGCCAGTAATAACCAGTGTCCATAAGCCTATATTACCCCAATTGTGTCTTACTCTGTGGGGCACCATAAGGCCAAGGTCACGCAGGTGGCAATTACCTAGCAGGGTTCTAGTTCTATGGGACTGGTTGCTGCATTGCTTTAGCCATGGGCAGATATA
This sequence comes from Xenopus tropicalis, assembly GCF_000004195.4. NCBI lineage: Eukaryota > Metazoa > Chordata > Amphibia > Anura > Pipidae > Xenopus > Xenopus tropicalis. The sequence goes on along the minus strand of NC_030684.2, from coordinate 126,339,455 downwards.
GCATCACAGTACTGCGGCAGGGAATGGTACCAACTAACTGACAATTCTCTCACGTTCATTTGTACGACTCCAATTAATAGTTTGTTTCCTTTTCAGTTGGGGAGAATATTTTGGAGACAAGGGATACATTAAAATGGCTCGAAAGCGTAATAACCACTGCGGCATTGCCACGAGAGCTGCTTATCCAGTGGTGTGAGGCCTGGGCCTGCCTTAATAACATGGGATTTTATCTGCAAGCAAATACTTCTGTTATTTTTTTCATGTCTGAATTTGTTTTTTTTCTGTTTTTACAAGAGCTGTGTGCTCACACATCATTAAATAGCAGCAGAAGTTAAAAAAAGACACAATTTTATCAGTTTCAAGCTTTTGTCCAAGAAACCCTTAAGTACCTGCTAGTAAATCTATATAGTTCATGTATACATATGGACAGAATACGGGGGAGCCCATGAAGGCTAATGTACAGTCCGGCTCTTATAAAAACAATACATTTTATATGGCACTTTCCCTGCTCCATACTTTATCAGTGATTAAAGTTCTGGATTTTTGAAAAACAGGCCATTTTATTCACAAACTTATGATCATAAAATCATGGCCTGACATTAGTACCCACACAAAACCCATTTGTTGATCCAATATTCATGCACCATAATTTGTCATTATTTTAGGAAAGAAGATTATTTTCTATACTAAACTATTCAAAATGTTTAAGTACATTCCATCACTCTGGGAATTTGGGATATGAAGATTTATTCATGTGCCAGGAGAGTCTATCACAAACAGGTTCCTAAGCAAAGGATTACACAATATTCAATAACATTTAATAGTTCCCTGACATGGGCAGATATGTTGGGCTAAAACTTCAGGTACCAAGCATAAATTGGGCATCCGTAGTTGGATAGCCTTTGGTGAGAATGTTGCCTGGAGGTCAGCTGCATCTAGTTGGGTAGCCACGCAATACCCCCAGATTGGTCAGGTTTCAGACCCCGATTCCCCAAACATGTGGGCAGCTGGGTGGTACCCTGCCTGGGACAAACCTATTCATTATTTAGTTTAGATCCACCCACAACCTATAAACCAACTTCTGAAATTACGTTATCCAAATTGTGCCAGTCATAAACCTTTATCTACATAATAACATATACCTTTAATTCGTATTGATGGACAGGGGCTATCCAAAAGGAGATCTTTTAGCATCCTATGTTATTAAATATAAAAATAATATGTAATAATAATTCCAGGGGCAAGTTAGGCTGCAGACATGTCTGTTGATGTGCTGTGTCACCCCAGTCTTAAGGGCCTCCACGGGGAATACTCAGTGCTGCAATCCCCCCTCCACGTACCTTGAACTTCTCCCTTGCAGCCTTAGGCAGGGTGGTTGGGGGAAGCGCCCATATTTTCTTTAACTTTATTCAGAGAAAAACTAAAAGTTCATGATTCAAACAGCAACTGCAAATTCTCTGGAAACCCAAATGGAAACACTTATCGCTCGCTTCTCTGATTATCGCCCTTGCAGATAAAGCACAATATCTAAACATCTAAACTGTACTTGGGAAGTAAAACACATCTCAGGGTCTCTAGCAAGCAGCTTGCGTTTCTCATTTGTTCCGGTCCAGAGATTCTATACCTACCAAGGGGCCTTTTCCTCATGTATTGGGCTATGGGGTCCGTGGTCTGGAGTTAAACCACCCTTGGGTGCAACCCCCATCCCTTCATTCTTCTTTTGTGTACATTTACACATTTCTACATAATTGTGACTCAACTAGGGATACACCAAATCCAGGATTTGGCCTTTTTGAAGGTGAAGGTATTGTTGGGCCGCAAGTATCGACTTACCTACTTTCCTATAAAACCTCCACTATTGTTGCATTCTGTATTTTCATTTTACCTTATGACTATGAAGATTTTCATTCATCCAGGTCATGGTATATCTAGTATAAATAAATCTAAAGCAACTGGAATTGTTAGGTAATCATTGAAGACGTTTCACTACTCATCCGAGCAGCTTCTTCAGTTCAACTGACTGGTATGGGAAGTCCTCAGCATATGTACTCTTCCACTAACCCACTCACAATATATATATTGTTAACTGAAGAAGCTGTTAGGATTAGTAGTGAAACGTCTTCAATGATTAGCCCTCTACTTAATGTCATCCATAAGCAAGCATATTTTAGACTGTAAGCTCTTTTGGGCTGGGCTGTTTTTGCCTCATGGATTTATTAGTTGTTTTTTGTATGTAATGTGTTTAATCTATACATCATTCTTTGTATAGAGTTGTAGAATATGTTGGTACTTTATGAATACTTGTTTAATAATAATAATAATAATAATAATATCTATTTTAGTTTTAGAACACATGGCGTGCAGAGTATGGGCCAGCATGTTCCAAAAGGAAAATGGAAGTTGGAAGAAGAAGGGCCCTGTGAGGAACCTGAAAGGTTAAACATATGGCTGAATGTTAGGGGGGTATAAGGTATGTGGCACAGGACTGAGGGCCTTGTAAAGCAACACTGCAAGAAGTGTACTTTTTAGAAGCTTAGTTAATTTATTTTTATATCAGGGTTTCTAAAGGAGAAATATCCAGTACCAAGCAGTAGCCAAGAAAAGCACTAGATGAATTAGAGATCATGGGCAACTTGTAAGCCAACATAGCAACAGAACATTTACAGGGCTAGGCTAAGCTTTATACCATTACAGCATTAGAACTATCACAGGGCTAGGCTAAGCTTTATGCCATTACAGCATTAGAACTATCACAGGGCTAGGCTAAGCTTTATGCCATTACAGCATTAGAACTATCAGAGGGCTAGGCTAAGCTTTATGCCATTACAGCATTAGAACTATCACAGGGCTAGGCTAAGCTTTATGCCATTACAGCATTAGAACTATCACAGGGCTAGGCTAAGCTTTATGCCATTACAGCATTAGAACTATCACAGGGCTAGGCTAAGCTTTATGCCATTACAACATTAGAACTATCACAGGGCTAGGCTAAGCTTTATGCCATTACAGCATTAGAACTATCACAGGGCTAGGCCAATCTGAGTCCAATAAAAAATTTCAAAGGAATGGCCCAATCTATAGAGAATTGTATCCTTAGAACTATCACAGAGCTAGATCAATCCATAGCCAATCAAGGCAGTAAGACAAATACAGGGCTAAACCAACCTGTATCCACATAGCATTAGAATTTTCTAAGGCCTCGACTGACCAGAAACAAACCATTACTAATGTAATTGCGCTAGTGTTAACCACATGCAACGTTAGAACTTTTACAGGACCTGACCAGCCTGTGATTAGTAATAGCCAAGGTCCCTCTTACTTTATAACACTAATTAACTCAGGGAAATCTATTCCTTCACAGAAGCCTCTATTCAATGCGTTAGAATTATTTTGCACTAGTTAATATTTATTTTTCCTGTTAAAAGTGAGAATGCTGAAGCCATATAGCAAGTTCCCTTTCCTCGTGCCATCGCAGTTATCTCACTTAAGGCTACTTTTGACAACCATAAGCAGAACTGCTGTCTTCCTATGAAATAGGCTGATCAATACCAGCAGCCACTAGCCTTCGCTCTCTTAGGGGGTTATGTAATAAAAGGCCCAAGTGCAGTAACCCATAGCAAACAATCAGCAAGTAAAATGCACTGGTCACCCGTTTAAAAGCAAAGATGTTATTGGTTGCTAAGGGCTACTGCTACTGGGAAAACTTAGTGCATATTATTACATATGGGGGATTTTTCTCATTCTTTACACAATGGTGGAGACCCTAATTAATTGAGGTTGAAGTTGAGTACTTTTGCAAATTTTTAAAAGTGCCATTCCATAAATCAACAAGATTGCAAGGTGCAAAATGCCACTAACAGTAGAAGATTTATCAATACAGGTATGGGATCTGTTATCCAGAATGCTTGGGACCTGGTGTTTTCCAGATAAGGGTCCATAATTTGGATCTCCATACTTAAAGTCAACTGAAAAAGCATTGGGTAATTATATCTTAGTTGGGATCAAGTACAGGTACTGTTTTATTATTACAGAGAAAAGGGAATCATTTAACCATTAAATAAACCCAATAGGGCTGTTCTGCCCCCAATAAGGGGTAATTATATCTTAGTTGGGATCAAGTACAGGTACTGTTTTATTATTACAGAGAAAAGGGAAATCATTTTTAAAAATTAGAATTATTTGAATATAATGGAGTCTATGTGAGATTGCCTTTCTGTAATTCAGAACTTTCTGGATAACAAGTTTCCGGATAATGGATCCCATACCTGTCGAGATTGCCCTCCCATGTTTATATATATATATATATTTTTTTTTTTTCATTATATTTTTTGTGAACTTGAATAGATGCTATGTTAATGTTTTTATTCAATAGGAATTGGTCTTGAAGATTTCAAAATTTATTTGGTCCCCCATTTTACTGAAGGGGACCTATAGCCCAGACATACTCTGTACGATAACAGCCCTTTATCAAATGAAACATAAAACCCAAATTCTTTTCTTTTATTAACACATCCATACCTCTATAAAGGTATTTAAAAATCTCAGCTATCAGTCATATATTGCCTGACCCTCCCCTATGCCTTCCTAGATATCACTACACTCCTCTCATTTCCCCTCCTTCCTCACCTTCTATAATTGTGTAGCATGGGTATGGGCATTAGTTCCCCCTTAAATACGCTAGTGCTCTCTTAAAGATGTCTCTACTACAAATGAGCAAACCTCAAAACATCACTAAAGTAATCAGGTTTTGTGACATTTTTGATCTACTTACACTTTACTGCATCTTATCTCCCACATGTTCTGCTGCACCAGGATAAAACATGAGAAATGAGATTACTGTCTTCTGAAATGTTTGATACCCAATATGCATAGGATTACTATGTAGCATGTAGATAAGACCGAGGTTTTTCCTTAGCAGTTATCCAATGAATTAAGGATCTTAGGGCAAAAAAATTGTGCATATGTGCTTATACCTGTCAAATGTTGTGCTGTGTGTGCAAAAGCCCCCAAAATATATAATTTATAGCTCAATGTGTTTAGTCTCCATGGGAAAATATCTGCCAGAGCCTGGATAACCAGCAGTTTGACAGATATATGCATCCTGCCCAAGTGCCAAAACCACAGCTATTTCTCAGTCATACAGTTGTGGTTTTCAACTGACCAGTAACATTTATATATTTGTGTTTAAATAGCTCTACTGGTATGTGTAGCACTGTACAATACATATACATTTATAGATGGGGAACAATCCAATAACAAAATTAAAACAAGTCCAAATATACAATTATATTCAAGATAAAGGTCTAGGAAAGGTAAGGTAACGACTTTTCTTCCTGAGAATGTTGAGGAAGGCCCAGCTCCCACCAACAATCCTCACCACCTTTCATAGAGGAACCATTGAGAGCATCCTGTGCAGCTGCATCACTGTCTGGTTTGGAAACTGTGCCATATCAGATCGTAAGTCTCTTCAGCGGATAGTGAGGACAGCTGAGAAGATCATTGGGGTCTCTCTCCCCTCTATCGATGATATATACACCATGCGCTGCATCCGCAAAGCCACCAGCATTGTGGCTGATCGGTCACACCCCTCACACTCATTCTTCACCCTTCTGCCATCTGGAAAAAGATACCGAAGCATTAGGGCAATCACATCCAGACTGTGTAATAGTTTTTATCCACAAGCCATCCGCCTTCTCAACTCAATGGACCGGTCACACATAAAAATCACTCAGACAAACAGAATAACATCAGGTCTGAACTGACAAACACTGAACTGCTCTTTGCAATCTGCAACTATTTGCACAATATTTTTAATTTATTTATGTGGTTATTTTTTTATATCTTATGTTGTGTTGCATGTATGTAGCATCTTGGCCCTGGAGGAACGCTGTTTCGTCCTACTGTGTACTGTACTGTATATGGTTGAAATGACAATAAAAACCTACTTGACTTGACCTACTTGACTTGACTTGACTTGAAGAGATGCCAGGGAGAAGGCCCTTGCCCCATATAGTCACAGGAGCAAGGTACATGTAATTACTTTGGAACTACTGAATAGTCTGATGATATATTATATTTCTATATTCCCCCTCTGTACAGTGTAACCCTGAGATACCAACATGGAATACTTTTCTTAATGTTCTTCTGCAAGTTGACATTTCTGCGCACATGCATTCTCAAGGAGTCTAAATTACTTCATAACAAAAAAGCAAAATAACACAGAGATGGAGATGCAGATAATGAGAAGCAAATGTGGCTGCTCTATCTTAATAAAGGCAGTTCCCCACCATGAACCTGGAGACATTTCTTTTGGTGAAAATTCATTCTTGGCAAAAAAATTCATTCTTCTCTAAAGAAACGTCCAATGTGACTTTCCTCCAGTGCTCGGAGTTTCCAACCCAACTGAGGATTTATTTGCAGTCTGTATCTTCTGATACCTTACAGGAGGCGTCTGTACCAACAAAGTTAATGTCATTGAAAGTTTAGGTCATTGAATGTTTTTGACTAATAATAATATACCCTTTTTCAAAACAGCTTTTGCTTCTGAAGACACAAGTGGTTAAAGGGGGTATCTACCCAAAACAAATGCCAAAGGAAAGAACATTCCATTTACGAAATCTTCCAATAAATGTAAGCATTTTAATACTTATACAAAAGCTCAGAAATCTTTCTCCACATTTTCTCAAGTGATTAGAGATGTAACAGGATTCTCAGTGGGGCTTATCATTGTCCCATCCAGCTGATATAATATTACATGACTATTTCCAGGAGCATTTAGGCCAAACTATAGGGGCAGGCCAAGGCTGTTGATGATAGATGATGATTTACTTGGTTAGAAACCCATATTTGCCAGGTGTCCCTATGTTTCAGTGACAGTCCTTGGTTTTGACTCTTTGTCCCTATTAAAGCCCAGACAGGTTACTGTCCCCAGAAAACAGCTGAAGCAGAATATGAACGTGCATGAATATAAAGGCGTACATACAGTTGGTTCAATCAGATGTTTGTGACAATAGGCTGCAAGTCACTAAATGTTTCCACATACAAATGCGTTTCCTTAAAATTGAGCAGATATTTCTCACACCATGCCTAAGTGAGATAAAAGCCAGGAGTTCTCTTTTGTCGCCTATGGTCATGTCAGCTTTTGTGCAAATATTTGCAATATTTGTTGCAACCACATGTTCCCTGTTTGAGGGGAACACAAGTCCCCCCACCCCCACACAAACCAGTATAAAGCTGCAGGTTGGCTGCACAATGGGCTGTTGGAAAGTTCTCCTGCTCCCCAGGATCTTCCTCTCACTGTGCAGGTAGAGCGGCTCTTTTCTCTCCTCAGCTTATGCTCCTCATCTTATTCTATAGAATTCTCATGCACACTCACTCTTACATAGGCTTTTATTTGTGTTTGTAATGAATAACTACTGTATTTTCTGGCTTAGTATTTCCTTTCTGTATTTAGTGCATCAGGGAGACCATGGGACCATCCGGCATCTGCCTTGTGGCTCTGCTTTCCCTACTGATCCCGGCTCACTCAGCCCCTGATCCCACCCTGGACACTCACTGGCAGCTGTGGGTTAAAACTCACCAGAAGACCTATAAAGATGTGGTAAGGGCTTGTATGATTGCTATGACAATCTGTATAGTTTATCAAGGATAGAACATATTCTAACAAATCCAAAACGGGTACATGTTTCTTTCTACTCCAAACTACCAGCTGCAATGTTTTCCTAAAATTCAAGTTTTTATAAAATGTCCGACTTTTTTTGAAAAATCACATCCAAGCTTCCAGGTTACAGCATCTTACTTAATTAGGCATCAAGATAAAAAATCCTAAATATGAATGTGAGGGGTCTGCTGAACAGTCTGATGTTAAATCTGGCATTTAGGGGCCCCCAGATGAAGATACCCCATATGCTCTGTCATTACTGCAAAATCAACACTTTTACTGCATTTTATGTGGGGTGAAGCCACGAAGAAGTGCATTTACCCCAGAGAGTCATTATTTTTTAGAAAGTATGTGGTATTTAGGGGCCCCAGAATGAAAATAGTGTATATAAATTTGCATATAAACAAAGCCCCCGCCTGTGTACTGTATTTGAGTCTTAGACTAAGACCCCAGAAAGCCATACATTTTTGGAAAGTATACATTCTGACGAATCCAAAATGGGTAAAGACGTCTTTGTACTCCAAACTATTTAACTGCAAACTACTAAAAAATAACTGGGAGACCAACAATAAAGTAGACAATCTCCCTAATTTGGAACAGTTGGGTCCAAGCCAAATAACTAGTCCCAATTTGATGGGATGGTATAGTTAATCCTAATGTTTGTTATTTAATTTCTTAGCTTCTACCTGGTACAGTAAGGATCTTTTTAGTGAAGGATAACTTAACCCACAATTTTAGTATATGAGATAAAGAACAACCTGATCTTTGGGATATCCTACACTACATGTTTCTACTGTTTCAATGAGATATCTGATTATTTTATTGACCTGGAGCAAATTTTGCACAAATTACCATTCCCATAACCCAATACGTTACGTATGCAGTATATAATGATAACAGCCCTATTACAATTCCCAGGAAGAGGAACGTGCCAGACGGACCATCTGGGAGGAGACACTGAAATTTATTACAGTCCATAACTTGGAATATTCCTTGGGACTCCACACTTATGAGGTTGGGATGAACCATCTGGGAGATATGGTAAGAACTCCAACCTTCTATGAAACGTTTCCCTGGTGTAGCACTGTGACATAAACCTGACTGATATTTGTGACCTATTGGTAAATCTGAACCAATATCTCAAACAATCAAAGAACTGATGGAGATTGCCCGTTAGAATTCACAGCATATATAATAAGCCCATGGTTTGGGGAAGGTGCATAAAACATTTCTTTAGAGCACTGGAAGACTGAAATAATACCCAGCAGGCCAGCAATCTAACAAAATACAAACGATCAGCCATTAATGTAATGTAATATCCTCCCCTAACACATGGGCTGTGACATAATATATGAGTATAATATATAAATGCTGAGAAATTATAATGTTATATTGCAAATGATTTAAACAATACACAGTAATTATAAGTAAGCAATCATTATGTACTACATCTTGTATATATTATACACAGGTGTATCCCTGTGTAACCTCGCTGTATTGTTACTATGTGCCAGACAGGTGAGGAGGTGGCTGCAACAATGACAGGTTACACCAGCTCAGACCATTCATTGGCCAACATGACTGAGGTACCCAAAGAGATACTAGAAGCTCAGACTCCAGCATCAATAGATTGGAGAACCCAAGGCTGTGTCACCCCTGTGAGAGATCAGGTATGTGTGTGTGTGTAAATATATATATATTTTAATATTATATTGAGAGCCTAAGATTGTGAAACCAAAGTGAGATACTACGTACTGTATGTCTGAGTATATTTTACTATACTATTCTAGTAAGACACACAGTTTACACATAGAATTGGATAGTAGAAAAGTAATCAGTGGAATTACACACAAGGCAAACCATAATTTAAGGCTACCACAACATGTGACAAGTGGCCGTACCAGTGGGCGGGGGGGGGGGGGCAATGGGACAGATACCTTATGTATGTTGCCACCTTCCATTTATCAACTTGAAAAATTGTATCTAGAATTGTACTAATCATGGCCAATAAATATGTCATGGATGGTGGGAATGGCACTTTGTGTTATCTGCCATAGGAAGACATTAATGGGGTTATGTAATAAAAGTCACAAAGTTCTAAGTTTGTCCAGGAGCAGTAACCCATAGCAATCAATCAGCAGGAATTATTTACTAGTCACCCTTTTAAACACAAACATCTTATTGATTGCTATTGGTTACTGCTCTACAATAACATATAGGGGTAAGGCTAACAGAGCTGCATAGAGGGTAAGGCACAAGTGGACTTGCCAAAACCTTCATACAGTAGTAGATAAGTCATTATAATGTCCTGGCAGAACAAGTTTAGAAGAGCAGGTTACCCCATCACATCTGTGGTATTGAGCACCAGGAAATGTATCTTTCCAGCCCGGCATGAATATCTCTCAATTGGAAGTAAGGGGGGTATTTACTTTATTGTATTTAAGCAGAGTTGTGCTATAAAGTGCAATTTCTCTTTCCGGTTCCCCCTCTGCCCCATTGATCTTGCAACTGAAGGTACCAGGTACCTATGTATAAGTTCTAGTGCTACTTCCAGTCTTTGCAACAATGGTGCACAGTTTCACAGGTTGGCTTTCCGTTCAGTCTCTGGCATGATGGTTCCCAAGACCTTAATAATATTGTCTTCTTTATACTCACCTTAATATATCTCACCCACTTACTGGCCAATCTTGATCTCATGTGGAAGACAGGAATAACAACCCCTTACAGACAGGCTACTGGAATCCTTATGGGTAGGAGCCTAGGGATTGCTGGCTGGAATACTTGCACTGACAGGGGTTATAATGTACTAGGCTGTTAGAATATGCCCCTTAATAGAACTACATAATGTTGCATTGCCCATTGATATAGTAAAGTGTAAAAAGAAATGAAAGGAAACCATTAATAGTGGGGATAATAAGAGATATTTTGTTACCTCCTAACAACTTTTGCAGAGAGTTTAATCACATTCATCTCTATTATGAACCCTAACAGGGAACATGCGGATCTTGTTATGCCTTTGGTACCGTGGGGGCCCTGGAATGCCAATGGAAAAAGAAAACAGGCTCACTGGTCACATTCAGCCCCCAGGAACTGGTGGATTGTTCCTACACTGAAGGAAACAATGGCTGTAAAGGGGGAAATTTCATGGCTTCCTTCAGATACATGAAAAAATATGGCGTTATGGAGGAATCTGCTTACCCATATACAGCAAAGGTAATAACTTTATGGTGTGAAAATACATCCTAACTATAAACCTCTTAGACTTGTGAAAAAAATGAACACAGCCTAACTGCTACTAGAATGACATGGCTGGCTAGTATCCAATTACAACTTAATGAGTTAAAAGAGAATTAAGCCCTAAAAACCAATATGACTAGTAGTGCTAGGTTTTACATGCTAATGGTAATGGTAATGGTAATGATTCAGCCATTCAAAATTGTGGACAGGCGTTCCCCATCTTGGATTCTGTTAAAGTGTCAGTGGCACAGCACATGCTCAGTGGGCTCTGAGCAGCTGCTGAGAAGCTAAACTTAGGGGTTATCACAAATCATCAAGCAGAAAATGAGGTTGGTCAACAGAAGCTGATGATACAGGGCAGATTATTAATTACTAATCAGCCTTTATTAGAGCCTGTGCAGGAATCAGCAGAAAAGAAGATGGGGAGCTATTAGGGGCATCTTTGGGGGCACAGATCTTCCCTGCTAAAGGCCTGTGGTGCCTTGGGCTGGTACAGAGCCCCAAAACATAATGGGCAGCATTTCTAGAATACTTCTTTGTTTTAATTTTAGTTCTTCTTTAATGGAGCTTGATTCGGAATTGACAATCAATTAAATTAAATAATAAATAATTCTGACACTTTGGGGCGACAATGGAAACTGCTGCTTTTTTAACCTTTTTCTAGTTGCTGTAACAAATGATTTTTCCTTTTGTGGCTCTTCTATCACTCCTATAACACATAAATGTACATTGTATGGAAGGATATTTAGGGGCAAATTTATCAAAATGTCAACTCACCACAGAAAAACTCATCCACTTTCTATTCATTCCTATAGTGTAAAAGTGTACCTATCAATGGGTGAACATTTGATAAATAGGCTTCTGAAAATCCCATAGGAATGAATAGAAAGTGGATCAGTTTTTCTAGCGTAAGATCTAATCTCACATTATAATAAATCTGCCCCATAGACATTGCAAGATGAAGACATGTTGTTTCCCTGACTGTTTCCCTATGTATAATATAAGCCAACATCATTGGGCCCATTTATTCATGGAGCTCTGTGCTCACTTTTCTAATTGGTGGGAACCTACAGTTTTACTTTATGTCAGGGGTTTACCCAACATACTTAGCTACAGTAGCCCCTTACTACACCTGTCAAAGCTTAAACCATATGTTTAATATGCAGTAAATTGGGACCTAAATGGAAGGTATTATTGGGGGTATAATGGGGGGGTGTATCATTAGCTAAATGCCTGTGCTTGGCGAGTCAAACCACAGATGATACAGGGTCCAACTGAAACTCTATTATTACCATGGGAATTTAAGCTAGCATGGATGCAGACCCTCTAGTGTAAGGTTACCAGGCCTTTTTAGGGGCACCTTTAATTAATGCATGTTGCAGGGCTGCATTGCAGGGCTGCATTGATTGCATTTAAATGAAATTGCAATTAGTGCCACCCTACTAGGCGGATTTTTCTACACGCGTCCCTGAATAATTTGCGAGGGATCTGGTAACCCTACACTAGTGGCAACAGGAGGGCAAGTTACTTTTGTCATTTTTTGTTTAGTGTTTGTTGAAGGGATCCAGGTATGAGGTGGCTCTGCAGTGCAATGTGGCCTTTGGTAAGATTTGCTCTTCAACAAAGAGCCCTAAAAATTGGGTTGAGTCTATTTACAGGTAAAGGAGAATCTTCTGTCTGGCTGAGTATATTCTCAGTAAAGTGTTATGTGTTGGTTCCCTGTCTGTATTTATATACACAGTGCCAGTAGGATACAATAAGACAGCACACCAATACATTGTGCTCATTTTCACATTGTGGTGAATTACTGCTCTTTTTCTTGACAGGTGTTTATTATGATCCATATTGCACCACCAAAGTAGACCATGCTGTGCTTGTGGTTGGGTACGGTACGGATAATGGCAAGGACTATTGGCTGGTTAAGAACAGGTAAGATATATGGGAAGCTAAAGGACTATGTAGATTTCAGTGAAGGTTAGGAAAAGTAAGACCCCTGCATAAATTTTACCTATTATTTCATCCAATCAAGAAGGCTGTTGTTGGTGAGGCTGTAGATGTGGCTCAGACTAAAGGTCCCATACACGGGCTGATTCTAGCTGCCAATATCGGTCCCTTAGACCGATTCGGCAGCTAATCGGCCCGTGTATGGGGACTACCGAGGGACCTGCCCGACTGATATCTGGCCTGAAATCGGGCAGATATTGATTGCACAGGTTAAAAATCTAGTCGGATTGGGGACCGCATCGGCTCATTGGACCGACTTTGTCTATATCCGCCGTAATAATTTGATCGTTTGGCCCCAGGGCCAAACGATCGAATTAGCCTGGATTCTCCCGATATCGCCCACCCATAGGTGGGGATATCGGGAGAAGATCCGCTCGCATGGCGACATCGCCAAGTGAGCGGATCTTAAGGTGTATGGGGACCTTAACTTTTGCATGATAATCTTCTAATGTGCCAGTCACTGAATAGGACTTTAATTGGGCTGTACAGACTAAAAGCTTTTACTGATAAGTGGCGGAACTGGCAGTCGGCCTGTACCACATACTAACACCATCTTTTAACAGTAAAACCCCAGGGTATTTGTATGAAGGAATCTAATGTGGCGGCTGGTTTTATAGTGCATCACAGCTGACAGGGCTAATGTATTATACAGGTCTGGCCTGTAAAAATGGTACTGGTATGGGATCCATTATCCGGAAACCCAATAACCAGAAAGCTCCGAATTACGGAAAGCCCAACTCCCATAGACTTTATTTTAATACAATAATTCAGATTTTTAAAATTGATTTCCTTTTTCTCTGTAAATAAAACCAAACTAAGATATAATTAATCCTCGCTGGATGCAAAATAATCCTATTGGGTTTAATTCTAGTTTTGTTGATTTTTTAGTAGACTTAAGGTATGAAGATCCAAATTACGGAAAGACCCCTTATCCGGAATACCCTTGGTCCTGAGCATTCTGGATAATGGGTCCTATACCTGTACTCGATAGTTAGTACCGAGAAACAAAGGTAACATTCAAGGCTGCCATTATTTGGCCAATATCCCTACTTCCTACAAGCCACCACTTACAGGAGCATTAGCCTTCTAGTTGCAGGGTCACTTAACTTTAGAAAATCTTTGAGCAGATAATTAACAGAGTCTCCTACAGGTAAGCGACAGTACTAGGCACATATATATGACACTTACTACTGAGACTTTCCATCTGTGGGTAGTAGGATCTATTCATGGTTCTTTCTATAAGTTATATTTAATGAAGTGAAAGAATAAAAAGAAAAGAAAGGTCAAATCACTGGGGGTGCCAACATTTAGGCACCCCCAGTGATAGTATTCACCTGCTCCTTAAGGTACAATGTCAGCCGCTCTTACTCACATTCATTCATTCACATACATAGACGATACATTAAGAAATGAGAAAATATCTGCTCTCCCTGCCTCCAATCACTTCTACTGGATCAGTTCTTCAAATGCAACCAACCATCTCCTTTCCCCCGTCTTCTCTCTTCTCTTCCTTTCTCCTTATCCCTCTCGCTTTCCCATTTGTTGTATATTCATTTAGCCAATAAGACAACTTAAAAAAAACCCATAATCTGCAATATTAAGGCAATTTATGTTTCCTTTTAAGAAATGAGAATCCTTTTGCCTTTCTTCCAGCTGGGGAGTCGGCTATGGGGACAAGGGATACATTAAAATGGCTCGAAATCGTGGCAACAACTGTGCCATTGCCTCGCATGCCGTCTATCCAACTGTGTGAGGCCTGGGCCTGTCAGATGAGATGGGCCAATGGGATTTTATCTGCAAGCAAATATTTTCATTCTTTTATGTCTGAATTAGTTTTATATATCCCATTTGTATTACACAAACTGATGCATGTATAACATACATGTAATAAATACACATTTTTATCAGTTTTAATCTTTTTGTCTAAATAAATTCTCCTTAAAAGTAACACCAAAAAGTGAAAGTGTGACAATAACAATAAAATTGTAACCACACAAGGCAATAGACTTTTGGCTGCCGGGGTCAATGACCCCCATTTTAGAGCAGGAAAGTCAGAAGGAGAATTCAAAACATGTAAAAAAAACTATAAAAAAAAGACTAGTTGATGAGAATTGGCCATTCAATAATTCCAAAATGGATGCAGTGTAATTTGTGGCAAGCCCTGTACCAGTGGTAAATAGGAGGCCAATGTGCCCCATCATTACGGAGCTCAAGAAAACCAGTATTTACAGTGTGGCCAAAAATGTGCAATTGGGCACGGCCCAGAAACAAAATGTGGTTTTCTTATTTCTAAATTTGCCTTGCCATCTAGAGTATGCTAGTACAGGTAAAGGACCTGTTATCCAGAATGCTCGGGACCTGAGGTTTTCTGGATAAGGAATCTTTTTGTAATTTGGGTCTCCATAAACTTTACTGAAACCCAATAGGATTGTTTTATCTCCAATAAGGATTGGAGTATTGGAGAAGTTCCTTCCTAGGTTCTTACAATTGCCAGCTGGCCGGTATTTGAGTGGCCTAGCCAGTAAATCACCAGCTGCACATTTACCAGCAATGTACTTACCAGGCCACCCTCTGCTCTGCCTGTAACCCTGCCCATTTCCCCACCCCTTACATCAATGCCAGCCCCACAATGACATCATGACCCGCCCCCAACCCAAGTCTAGTATTATTCACAGACCCTATTTCATACTGACTATGAGGCCAGTAGACTTTAGCTGTATAGTAATTATATGGCACTATAGAAAAGTCATTGCAGAATCTAAGTCAGGGGTGGCCAAGATGTCGATCACGGTCCACCAGTCGATCCCCCGAGGATTTCTGGTGGACTGAGATGATGCCGGGGATGCGGAAGTGCTGTGTGAATGCGTACGTACGCGACGCAGCATACGTACGCATTCACGCCGCACTTCCGCATCCCCGGTCATTGGTTGATTTCCGACGCAAAAGTCTGGCCACCCCTGATCTCAGTAGAGCACATCCAATCTACTGTCTGGCACAGGAGGGTTCCATTCCCTGCTCACTTCTCCATACAAACCACAAAGTGCATTTGTTTGAGGAGCTGGTACAGTCAGAATGTAATGGTGCCACCAACCAAACATTGAAATAGTCGAATTATTTTGAAACACAAGCAATGTGACATGGCCATTGCAAAAACAGGCTATCACTGCCATCTAGTGGTGAAAACTGAATACTATAACCCAATATGGCCACTTTTCTTTCCATTTCAGAACCCATGTTTCTGTATAGGAAACCCATACATACTGTAATGCTCAAAAGATATGACAGATTAAAGGGCAGAATTTGTATATCAGTTCCAGAGCATTTTGTTCCCGGCCAGCCATTAAAAGAAAATTTTAAAAGGTGGCAACCATAATTTCAGGCTAAAATATTAACTAAGTACTAATTTTATCTGTACGTGTTTCTCGTATTGCGTACTATCTATTTAGCAGTCATGGAAGTAAGCTTTTATGTAATGTTCTATAAAGGGGGTGCCATGGGAATCCATGAAAACTTTTCCACCAATATTTTGGTGGCAAAGACACAAATCTACTATATATTATATTACCAATGGAACTTTAGATTAGATAATTAGATTGCGATTGCACAAAAATCCCTGTGAGTAATGAGACTCCCTCTTATCTGTAAGACAAAGCAGTGAGTAAATGGAGGGGATTGTGCACTGGTAATGTCATTATCTGCCTCACGAGGATCAAACATGGAGGAGCCCTGATTAGCTTAAGAAATAAGAAAATCACATTGTTTTCATGATTCATGATTAAAACAACAATCACAAAGGTATGTTCAGCATGAGCCCTCAGAACAAAAATCGAGAAACGCATTGAAGTCAATAGCCAACTTTTTGTTCTTAAGGTGCCCATACACCTTCAGATCCGCTCACTTGGCAATGTCGCCATGCGAGCAGATCTTCTCCCGATATCCCCCACCTACGGGTGGGCGATATCGGGAGAATCCAGGCTAATTCAATCGTTTGGCCCTGGCCCTGGGACTAGATTTTTTAACCTGCCTGATCGAGATGTACCCGATTTCAGGTCAGATATCGGTCGGGCAGTCCCGTTGGTAGTGCCCATACATGGGCCGAGGCCAATTAGCTGCTGAACCGGTCTAAGGGACCAATATTTTAGTAGACTTAAGGTATGGAGATCCAAATTACAGAAAGACCCCTTATCCAGAATACCCTTGGTCCCGAGCATTCTGGATAATGGGTCCCATACCTGTATAATAAAGTCAGAGCTAAAGCTGTGAATTACTTTCAGGTACCAGACTGATTGTCTTCACTGCTGCTTGCCACCCTGAGACCAGTAGGTATACATGGCATTTGTTGTCCAAGGTTTTCTCCCTCTGCTGTCATGTTGGTATGAGCCAAATATTTAGTAAAAATGTGCCTCTCAGAGTGATGTGACATTGTAAAAACACAGTTGCTGCACCACCTGATTGGAAACATTGGGAGGTTGAAACTAAAATAGCAACACAATAAAGAGAAAATGCTGTAGAAAGGGACAGTGAATGTTTATATAGATGTCTCTCCATACACAGTGTATAGGACATTGCTCAGTGAAACTGATTGATGACAATAACGCTATTGGCACATCTATGGAATACTGAAATGTTTATACTGATTTTCTTTTTAACTTTTAATGATAAATTATTTCTCATTATTTGCTAACCAAATCATTCACATCTACCTTCAGGTTGATAATGTATCAAGATGGCTGCATTTGGTGAACCCACATGAAGCTGCTGTTGGGTGTCTATATGTTGAGAGGTGCATGGAGTCCTTTTGGGAAACTGGAGCTTCAGCCGCTAGCAAAGCAATGACTAAACCATTTACATCCATATTTCATCCAGGTCAGTGATCGTGCCAATTCATGGACCAACTTAGAGGAGAGGGACAGGGCGCCTGGTCTTTATTACTGGGAGACTTTATTGATGTTACAGCACCTCCCTACACCCTATTCCTGTGCATATTGGGCATCAAACTGTTCCATAGACCCCTGGCATTCATATTTAGGTGCCACATGGGAAATAAGATACTGGCGATTGGCCAATCTTTGAGCATCCTGCTGGGTTTTCCAAATTGGGAAAACTGGCCAAGCAGTTTTGACCCAGACAGCCCTACAGAAAACCAGTCTGTCTGGGTCGAAACC
Source organism: Xenopus tropicalis (assembly GCF_000004195.4). Classification (NCBI taxonomy): domain Eukaryota; kingdom Metazoa; phylum Chordata; class Amphibia; order Anura; family Pipidae; genus Xenopus; species Xenopus tropicalis. The sequence continues at coordinate 126,321,389 of NC_030684.2, read as the reverse complement.
AGGTGGCAACTAGTGGTGAGTGAAATTTTTCGCCAGGCGTCGTTTCGCCATTGGTTGTTATTTTTGCTCAAAAATTCGATCCATACAATCACAGACTTTGGTAAATCTTTGCATACTGGGCATGAAACTGTTCAGTAAATGGAAATAGCAAAATGATTTTGCTTTAAAGTGGGTGAACCGAGAAGGGGCTTGTATTTTGTCATACCGCACTATACGCTTCCAGCGAGGGCTGAGCTGAGGGGCAGGTTCCCAATTTAATTGTTTTATAGAAGGGGAATCAATCAACCTCCCTTATACCCATTACACAACCCTGCCCTCCTCTTTTACCTTCACTGTCCCATCCCCACCTCTCTACTTTACATTCCTATCAGTACCTGCAGTCTATACTCCCCAGGTTTGCAGTGTCCCCCAGCATGGGCGTCCACAGAAGGTGGCAAGAGGGGGCACTTGCCCCCCCCTGGAAAAGTAGCAAAAAAAACAAAAAAAAACCTTACTCCGTTTCTGTCCCCTCAAGCCCGTTTTGCTGTGCTCCGATTGGATCTTTCTTCTTGTGGATTCTCCCATCAGAGCACAGCTTCCTTGACAGACAGTAAAATTGACCAATCAGAGCACAGATGCACACAGGGATCGGGAGATTTTGCAAACTGGAAACAGAAATGAAGACTGAAAAGAAGAATCTGCAGCTGTAACTTTACCTAAGAACCAACTCTCAACTTTTGCTGCAGTTTTCATCCCACAGGTACTATACACAGGTACTATACACAGGCACTATACACAGGTACTATACACAGGCACTATACACAGGTACTATACACGGGTACTATACCTAGGTACTATACACAGGTACTATACCCAGGCACTATACAGTTCTAAAGAATCACTAGCTGACATTAAATTGTATATAATGGGGAGTCAGTACCCACTGCCTTTCTTGCTATAAAACTAACATAAACACATCTAAAGGGGTGGTTCACTTTTAAGTTAACCTTTAGTATGTTATAAAATGGCCTATTCCTAGCAACTTTGCAATTGGTCTTCCTAATTAATTTTTTTGAATAATTTGCCTTTCTCTTCTGCCTCTATCCAGATTTCAAATGGGGGCCAAAAAATATTGCTCTGTGAGGCTACAATTTTATTATTATTATAATTTTGTATTACTTATTTTTCCAAGTAGGCCCCTTAACTATTCATATTCCCATCTCTTGTTTAAACCACTACCTGGTTGCTAGGGTAAATAAGACCCTAGCAACCAGATAGCTGCTGAAATATCAAATGGAGAGCTGCTGAAAAAAAAGCTAAATAACTGAAAAACCATTAAAAATAAAAGTGAATTCGAATGCGAACTACCCCTTGAAGCTAACTGATCACAAACACAAATGTTTGCAGATCCCCTAACAGAAGTGCGCGTATGAATACTTTTACATACTAAACATTTTATGGTAAAAAAAAAAAAGCACCCCCCCGCACTTTTGTACAGTATCCCTGGGAGTCAGTGGGAACGGCAAGAGGTAGTTGGGAGGTTAACTTTTTATGCCAGCAGCGAACCACTAAGTGTCACATTAGCTGTAGGTCAGTCTGTGTATGGGCCATCTTTAGCCTCCCCTAGTATCATCCTGCAAAAAAAAATATATATATATATTTATATATATTATATATATATATTTGTCTGTTGCAGGATGATGCTAGCTTACTTGCCCCCCCTTGGAAAATTTTCTGCGGACACCCATGTCCCCCAGTGCTATAAGCTGCTTAGATTTTAGAATTCCGACTCCAAAAGGAAAATTCACATATATCACTCATACACGAATGCTTTCTGCAACAGATATGTCAATAAACCCACTAAAACTCACTATGAAACCAGTTTCTTACTGCTGCCTTTTTTAGTTTTAAACACATTTTTTAATACCATTTTTAATACCACATGCAACACTGAGATCTCATGCAACGCCCATCCACATCAAAGCCTCTAACTTTTAAAGTTTGAAGCCAAAGAAAGGAAATCCTAGCAAAAATGTAATTGATTAAATTCTCCCCCTTGATAGACCAGTGGAAATATAGACCTGAAATTAGCGGTAATGCCCAAGCCTAGCAGATACAGCTAGTGAGAAATGATCAGATATTGAGACAGATATTGCAAGTTATGCAGCCATTATTTGCACACCACCATGTGTGGATTCAATTAGTCCCAATTCCCAACTTTCAGGGGTGATATCACTTACCAGATCACTCTCTTGTATTTTCTCTTTAACCTCTCCAATATCCTTCCTTCACTTACACAGCTTGGACTGTATCCCTTCTATTGTTAAGGCTAATACTGTATATACTCGAGTATAAGCCGACCCGAATATAAGCCGAGGTACCTAATTTTACGTAAGAAAACTGGAAAAGCCTATTGACTCGAGTATAAGCCTAGGGTTATTCAAGCATTAAATCAATTTCAGAGCATGATTATTGAGACTGACGCGCGGGAGCCAATTTGATATATTTACACTCATATATATATATATACACAATCAGGGGAATCTTAAATAGTCACATTCAGTATGTATACACTTATGGAGAAGGGACACTGGTGCTAGATACAGGGGATGGTCGTTATAATTAATACTATTGTAGGGTTAATTTTTCAGCAGCAGCCTATGAGCTGCAATAGTGCCTGATCAGAAAGGTCTGGATAACTGGCCTCTCAGATCAATGGCATGGCACCCACCCAATGAGCAGCAAATCTTGATGGTGCTAATTGCTCAGTATAGCATTGTCTTTTAGGGCTCTGGCACATGGGAATATTAGTGGCTGTACTAATAGGATGAGGGAAAAGCAAGGGGTGCAGAGCTGGTGTGCCCCACACTAATCCCCGCATGCCCAAGCACTGACCTGATTAAGGGTTGGCAAGAGGCTCAGGCTCATGGTCCCCCCACTTCCAGCCTCCTCTTCATCATCATCCGGATCCAGCAGAAGCTCCCCACCAGGGCCGCGGCTTAGCCCACATCCGAGCGCCAGGTTAAACATCTCTATTCCAGTGTCGGCCAAAGGCAGAGAGGCACAAGACACGGCCGCAGGCAGCGCAGAGCCCCGATCCTCCAGCACTAGGACCCACACTATCATCTCCGCTCGGGGGTAGCGATCCAATCGCACGGCTGGCTCCAGGCTTTCCTGTAGCTGCAGCCCGGCCTGGCGGGGAGAGGGCCCGGCGGGGCAAGAGCCAGACCAGGGTCCGCGGCGGGAGAAAGGAGCCCAGCGCAGGTAACAGAGCAGGTGGCCCCGGGTCTCTGCTCCCCTCCCATCCCGCGGTGATCCTCCAGCACTAGGACCCACACTATCACCTCCGCCGAGTACACGGGGGGATGCAGCTGCATCGTGGGTGCCGCACTGAGCTACTGTATTCAGCGATAGCAAGGTGAGGTGGATGCTGGAGGGAAAACTAGACGCTCAGGTGTAAGTATTGAAATGCTGCAAATCTAGGCAGGATAGATGGCATGATAATTAAATGTGCGGCTGCGGCGTGCTTTCGATGCCAGTATTCACTCGAGTATAAGCCGAGCATGAGTTTTTAAGCACATTTTTCGTGCTGAAAAACTCGGCTTATACTCGAGTATATACGGTAAATCCAAACTGCACTAATTAAGGCTCCTCTCCCAGTTTCTGCAAAAAGTAGGATCTTTTTTACAACCCAACCTCAAGCCCCCCTATAAATCCCCTTTTTGTGTTATAACACTAGAATTCCCCTTGATAAAGGCTGGGTTAGGGTGATTCTCACATTGTCCAAAGGTATGTGCTTTCTGATGACTTAATACTGTAGCTGGGAGGTATGTATCATGTACATTATTGTATCATTACATCAATGTTAATTTAATTTTATTATGTTGGGTTGAAAACCCCACAGACTGTTCTTCGACTTTGGCTTATTCTTCCGCTTCTTCTTCTTAGCGCCCCTCATTTTCTAAACACTACTCCTCCTACAGTTTTAGGGGTACAACACCCAAACTCCCCACACTTCTTCGCCCTATAGCGGAGCAGGTTGCTTGTGCTTTTCTAAGTGATCCCGCCCCCTCGTCTTTTTGTGGCGCCGCTCCGAACCCCCCAATTTTCCCATTGACTTTGACAGGGAAGATTTTCAAACTGCTGCCACACTTACAGCTTTGAAGCTAAACCCCCCAAACTTGAATCACATAGTCTTGGGCTCAGCCTGAATGAAAATATGATGATTATTGGATGCCCAAAAGTGGGTGGAGCTGTGAACCGCCAATCAGATTTTACCTATTGATTTGGCGGAAATTCAACCTGCTGCCAGTCTCACAGTAATAACGTCGGGGTCCCCAAACTTTTTACACTTGGTCACTAGGGGACTGAAGTTGTGAAAAGTGGGCGGAGCCACCAACAGCCAATCAAATTTCACCTATTGATTTTTATTGGTTTGATGCCAGATTTTCCAAACTTTGCACAGTCAGTCACTGGGTGACTACGCATTCAGGTTTTTTTTTTTTTTTAAAAACCCACAAAGTGGGAGGGGCCAACAGCAGCCAATCAAATTGTACCCATTGACTTTTATGGGGAAATTGAAACTGCTGCCAAACTTACAGCTTTGAGGCTACACTCCCCAAACTTGAATCACACCATCATGGGGTCAGCCTGAATGAAAATATGATGATTGTTGGATGCCTAAAGTGGGCGGAGATGTGAACAGCGAATCAGATTTTACCTATTAACTTGGCAGAAATCCAACCTGCTGCCATTCTGACAGTATTAACACCGGGGTCCCCAAACTTTTCACAGTTGGTCACTAGGGGACTGTAATTTTAGTTTTGAAAAGTGGGCGGAGCCACCAACAGCCAATCAGAGTTTACCTATTGACTTTCAATGGGGAAATCCAACCTGCTGCCATTCTCACAGAACTAACACCGGGGTCCCCAAACTTTTCACAGTTGGTCACTAGGGGACTGCAATTTTAGTTTTGAAAAGTGGGCGGAGCCACCAACAACCAATCAGATTTCACCTATTGATTTTTATTGGTTTGTTGCCAGGGTCCCCAAACTTTTCACAGTTGGTCACTAGAGGACTACAGTTTTAGTTTTGAAAAAGTGGGCGGGGCCACCAACAGCCAATCAGATTTCACCTATTGAATTTTATTGGTTTGATGCGTCACTGCGTGACTTTGTACTCAAGGTTAGAAAAAGTGGGCGGGGCCGCTAAAAGCCAATCACATTTCTTTCATTGTTTTCAGTGGGAAAATTTTAACTGCTGCCATTCTCACGTGTTTAATGTCAGGGTCCCCAAACTTTGCACAGTTTGTCACTAGGTGACTATGTTCCAAGTTTAGAAAAGTGGGTGGGGCCAACAACAACCAATTAGATTTCACCTATAGACTTCATATGTTTAAATTTAAACTGCGGCCATTCTTTAAATATTAATACTAAGGTCTCCAAACTTTGCAGAGCTAGTCATCTGGCAACTGCAGTTCAGAGTTAGAAAAAGTGGGTGGAGCCAACAACAGCCAATCAGACTTTGGTTTATATTTAAAATGTTGCTTTGCTCACACTATTTATGTCAGGGTTCCCAAACAAGTGGGAGGAGCCACCAACAGCCAATCCATTTCCACCCATTAGATTTCCTTGGTTTATATTTAAACTGATGCCATTATTTAAATATTAATTCCAGGGTTGTTAAAGTTTCCAGAGTTAGTCACTGGGTATTTGCCAATCAAAGTTAGAAAAAAGTGGGCAGAGCCACCAACAGCCAATAACATTTCACCTATTTACTTTCAGTGGTGAAGTGTAAAATGCTGTCAGCCTCACAATGAGTCCCCAAAATTTGCAAAGTTGGTCACTGGGGGACTGCAGTTCAAAAATAGGAAAAGTAGGTTGGGCCACTAACAGCCAATCAGATTTCATCCATTGAATTTTATTGGTTTAAATTTAAAATGCTGTCATTCTCAAACTATTTATGCCAGGGTGCTCACTGTCACTGGGTGACTTCGACTCAAGGTTAGAAAAAGTGGGCGGAACCACCAATCACAATTCACCTATTGACTTTTATTGGTGTAATTGCTGCTGTTCTTTAACTATTAATCCTAGGGCCCCTAAACTTTGCTAAGTTAGTCACTGGGTAACTGCAGTTCCAGGTTAGAAAACGGGGGTGGAGCCATCAGATGTCATTGACATTCAGTGGGGAAATTTAAGTTGCTGCCATGCAGACACTATTAAAACCAGGGTCCCCAAACTTTGCACAGTGGTTTTTACTGTATAACTGTGGTCCATGGTTAGAGAAAGTGGGCAGAGCCCATTCAGTGACTTCATGTTTTTCAACCCAACATGAAGTTTGTTCTCAAACTTCCCTTTCTAGTTTGAGACTGAAATGTATTTTGCTGTATGTATTTGAATCTTCAGTAAATGGTTTCTATTGATCATACTTCCTCTTGTTTAATTATTGGAAGGGTGTGCAGAATTCACAATATAGTAGTTATTGGTTATTAGTACACCCCATTATTGGGGGGGTGATTATTTCCTGCACTCCAAAGGCTACTCCCTACTATGTCTTTTACAGACACCCGTTCCCCTACTATGTCTTTTACAGACAATGGTTCCCCTACTATGTCTTTTACAGACAATGGTTCCCCTACTATGTCTTTTACAGACAATGGTTCCCCTACTATGTCTTTTACAGACACCCGTTCCCCTACTATCTCTTTTACAGACATCGGTTCCCCTACTATGTCTTTTATAGACATTGGTTCCTTGACTTCTGAGAAAGCAGATACCTCAGCCTACACTCAGAGGTTATAGTTCTTTTCTAAGAAGGAAATTGGTTTACAGCTACATTCTGACACATGTATAGAATAAAGAGAATTACGTGGGGTTTGAGGTTGGGGGTCAGGCTGTTGGCAATTTTTAATTTACCAGAACCTTATTATAGAACAAGACCCTGAGACAAGGCTCTCAGCATAACTGATGCTTTATTCATTATTCAGAGTCTTTTGGAAGCTTTCAGCAACACAGAACAGTAACTGAAATGTGTCACAACAGCTTCAAGTGAGACCCTGAAAGCCTCAGCCTTTTATATATGATGGCATACCTTATCTCAAAAGTATATAAAACCCCTTTTGCAACTTTCTGTGGGCTCTGTGGTTATAGCTGTGCAAACAGCAAAGTGCATGTAGGGGCTTAGCTAGTCAGCACTATCATGTCTGGCCCTTGTGATTTTATAAGATGGTATATTTGACTTTTATATTCTACTTTATACCTTGCATATATATTATATTTATATACCTTTATCTCCTACCTCACCTGCCTTGGGTTGTCTTTATAGGGGACACTGGGGGATTTTATGTGCCCCTTTATACAGAACTTACCTATCATAAGTGAGCGTCTCCAAGGCCCATTTTTTGTAAAAAAGATTTTGCAGAAACTGGGAGAGGAGCCTTAATTAGTGCAGTTTGGATTTATTAGCCTTAACAATAGAAGGGATACAGTCCAAGCTGTGTAAGTGAAGGAAGGATATTGGAGAGGTTAAACAGAAAATACAAGAGAGTGATCTGGTAAGTGATATCACTGAGTTAAATGATAAGTTAAAAGTGTCTGTAGATAAACACAGGTCATAATTATTAAGTTGGAGACGCTGGAGACAATTTGGCTAAAGAGACATTTACGCTGGGATACAAGCCCGAGTGAGAGCGTTTTGTGTCTATCTGACACTTAATCATAGGTTTCGTAACAGATAGACATGAAACGTGTCAGGCTTTAAGAGATGAGTGTATAATAAAAAATTTTCTTTTTTAACTTTTCAAATAACATGTCTTTTGGATTTCCAGGGTGCCCTCCTTTTTTCTTTTTTTGTTTCTGCACCTGGGAAATGAAGAACATGGCTAACCCTATGTGATATATAAAAAATAAATATAAAAAAAATCTGTTTGTTGTTTTAAAGAATGAATTTCAGTGCAGGATTCTGCTGTAGGAGCTCTTTTTGGATTCACCCAAATGTGTACTTTGCAAAAATATATGGCATTCTGGGGTAAACATATTTTTGTTGTGGCTTAAAAATGAAGTAAATGTGTTGATTTATCAGTAGCTGAAGTGACCTCCAGGACAATTGTAGGCACTAACATTATTTTGGGGTCTCTACATTCCAGATAGTTTAGTAATCCTATGCACAATGGGCATCAAACTCTTCAGGCCATTCATATTTAGGATGTTTTATCTCGGTACCTAATGACACAAGTGAGAAAAGATGCTGCAAATTGCAAGTTTATGGCAAATTTCAGATTTATTATCAAAACTGCTCACTTCAGTTGTTAGACTGGATACTTTGGAGTAGAAAGACATGGGTAGCCATTTTGGATTTGGCTGAATGTGTACTTTCCAAAGATATATGATTTTCTGGGATAAACATATTTATTATTTTGGGTAATAAACAGTTCAGCAGAACCCTATCAATCATATTTAGGGTGTTTGTATTGGCACTTAATGATAATTGTGATTCGATGTTGGAATGTTAACATTTTGAGTTGGTTTATTAAAATTTTCAAATTTTTTGTAAAAAAGTGTTAAAAACCTTTGCAGTTTGATAGTTTGGAGAACAAAGACTTAAGGTGGCCATACACGAGGCGATTTCGCTCGTTGTGCGATGAACGATTATATCGACAAACGATCGTATGGCGATCGAGTTCCCATACGATATGCCATCCACGGGCAACGATAATTCGGGAAAGATTTTGTCGCATCATTATCGTAAAATACCTACGATCGTACATCTACGTACGATCGATGTCATTGACTTCCGCTGCTGGCAATCGTGACATGCGCAGAGAACAATCGTTGAAAGACAAATGTCTGACACTCACACCAACTGGCAGATTTTATCGTTAAACGACCAAAATTTTTAAACCTGGCCGATCGATTTTGGGGACGATAATGTCGGCTTGTTTAGTGGGCCGACGATCGTTCGTACACCACCAACTATACGATAACTTAACGATAGCATCGGATCGTTCGGGAATCGGTCGTTTGTAAGTAAAAAATCGGTCCGTGTATGGCCACCTTTACCCATTTTATATCTGCCAGAATGTGTAGTTTAAACACATATATGGTTTCCTGGAGTAAACGTACTGTTAGTGGATATTTTGGCTTTAAAATCTAAAGTATGACAATTTATGTGGTAGTGCTTTGAAAATTTAATGGGGAACTGCTGGGAGTTTTTGATCGATAGAAGTCTGAATTCTCCATAAACATATGTGGTATTAGCTATTCCGGAGTTATGTGACTTTCCAATCCAGTTTTTCATGCATAAAATATTTTCAGATATATTATAAAAAATATAAAATATAGTATTACAGAATTCTTTACAGCTCTAAATCTTGTTCCAAAAGTTTTCCAGTACAAAGAGTTAAATCTTGTGGCATGAGCAGTATGAACAGGCAGCTTGTTTTCTCACAGTTACTATACATCCTACCCAAGTGCTAAAACCACACCTGTTGCTACTGCAGCTTTCAGCTGAACAGGGATATCGCTCTGTATATGTTGCAAGTATACGCAGCACAGGACATTCAAATCATATATTAAATACAGAAAGTGCTAAATATTAAGAGCCAGTTGGAAGAAGGTCCCTGCCCTGTAGAGTCATGGGGAGATAGAGCCAAAGTAGTATATATACTGTATATATATATATATATATATATATATATATATATATATATATATATATATATATATATATATATATATATACATATATATATATACATACACTATATTATCATTTTAACCATATTCTCACTCAGTCCCATCCTCACCATTTCAGTTGCCATCCCTATTAAAAAGGAGTGAGACCCATACTCCTGTGGCCCTCTACCCAACCAGCTAGTTAGCTTTCCTTACTGAGCCCCACATCATTATACCTGTTTTGGCCCACAAACTACCCCACTCCAGGTCCCAAAGGGGCTTAAAGGAGAAGGAAAGTCTTTGGCTTCTGATCATCTGAACGGTTGAAGTATGGGGAGACTTAAGGGCACTATTGAGACAACTGAAGGTATGCCTGCAGCTTGAGAGTAACTCTTTATTAGCCTTTCCTTCTACTTTAAAACAAATATTTCCTAATTTCATATTGAGAAAAACAATCCTCTATAATGAGAGAATGGAGAATATCTTCTCCTTCATCTCACTCTTAACATAGGCCCAAACACAGTTGGAAAGGACACATAAGTGTGTAGGGACCCATAGGGTTAATATGCCCCAATGGCTTTAAGCCTACCATTTCCTATATCATCCTGTTACTGGGCAGAGACCCATGTATCTAGTGTGCCATTAGCATATGTGCCTTATTGGTTAACAGGGAGACCACTCCCTTGGCACTCTAATATAGTAAAGGGGTGGGTCTTCCCCTTTGGATGTATCTGTTGACTCAGGTGGAAGTTCATTGAGCCTGGGATCAACAGGGCCCCAGTAAAGTGAGTTCCCTAGAGGCTGCATCTAGCTCTAGTGAAGTTGGGGAACAGGGACCCCGTGAATGAAGAGTAGTAAGTATCAGGATAATTTGTAAGAAAACTTTCTAGGAAAGTGAGATAGTTAGATAGAGCAGTTTTCTGGCTCCAACCAGGAGAGATTAGCTGGAAATACACTTCCCTAAAGGCACTGTTGCCTTAGAGCAGGACACGGTTAAGACACAGGTATCAGGTCAGTTCCTACCCCTGATTCATAGTTGGCTGTGAGGGATCCTTGGCTGCTAAGGGACACCCCGAGGACACAGATATTGTCTGGGCTACTCTCCGCAGGGAGGCCATGCTGGTTGGTGGTCCTTACCTTCTCCATCCTTGGCTGAGGTGGGCTAAACCGATGGACACCATATTTTTCAACCTTTTGTGCAATTACCTGATATCTCCTCTGTGTGAGTATTGCTATAACCCTGTGGATCATTGTCTTGGACAATAAACAAGTTAAGTTCTGATTTATCACAAAGAACCTTCTGGTGCCCATTGTTTCATTTGCTTGCAGTTGTAGTTGCACTACACCCCAAGGATATTTCCACGTAGCGAAAGCCCATCTGGTGTGTAGAGTCCTATGTACCCCATGCTCTAAAGCCATTCTAGCTGGTGTTGCCTGTTTTCACAGCTAAATAGGGGTTACAGGTGCTTTGACTTGTTGCCTTTGGAAAAACTGGTCAACATACAAGGTCTTCTCTTTTGATTCCCCAATCCTTTATCAGCTAACATACTCTGTGCTGAATGTACATTCATTAAAAATGTTCAAATTGCAAGTGAAAACAGTAGCAAAGATCAGCTCTCCTCCAGCTGAGACTGATTCCCACAATGCTTTGCGTGCTTATTCTCCTTGCTCATGGGACTTTTAATCACAAAACTAAAGCCTTAAGTAAGAGAAGTGAATAGTAAGAAATATAAAGGAAAGGCTTTCACTAGTGACTTCATTTAAATATAATATTACAATAATTGACATTCTTTAATTAATACATACAGATATGGGATGTTATCTGGAGATCTGTTATCCAGAAAGCTCAGAGTTCTAGGAAGGCCATCTCCCATAAACTCCAATTTTATATAATCATTTACATTTTTAAAAATTATTGATCACACTTTTTCTCTGTAATAATAAAAACATTGATCCCAACTAAGATATAATTACCCCTTATTGGGGGCAGAACAGTCCTATTGGGTTTATATCATGGTTAAATGATTCCCTTTTCTCTGTAATAATAAAACAGTACCTGTACTTGATCCCAACTAAGATATAATTACCCCTTATTGGGGGCAGAACAGCCCTATTGGGTTTATTTCATGGTTAAATGATTCCCTTTTCTCTGTAATAATAAAACAGTACCTGTACTTGATCCCAACTAAGATATAATTACCCCTTATTGGGGGCAGAACAGCCCTATTGGGTTTATTTAATGGTTAAATTATTCCCTTTTCTCTGTAATAATAAAACAGTACCTGTACTTGATCCCAACTAAGATATAATTACCCCTTATTGGGGGCAGAACAGCCCTATTGGGTTTATTTAATGGTTAAATGATTCCCTTTTCTCTGTAATAATAAAACAGTACCTGTACTTGATCCCAACTAAGAACATATTAATCCTTATTGAAGGCAAAACAATCCTATTGGGTTTAATTAATGTGTACCGTATATACTCGAGTATAAGCCGAGTTTTTCAGCACTAAAAATGTGCTGAGCTCTGTAGGGATCCTGAGCCTCACAAGAACAACAACAAAAATTGAGGCAAAGCCACCACCATGCCCCTATTCAGGTCCATTGTGTGTGCAGGCTGAACACAAAGCAGTTCTAGTACACTTGACTTTACCTAGGCTTATGTGGGCCACTCTGAGGTAACAAAGCCATATAAATAGGGGGTACAGCCCTTGGATCAACATGAGAGCACAATGAATAGGGCACAGGGAACTTGTTGTTTGATTAGGAAATCCACAGTTGCACAAAGCAGTAAAAACAAAAAATCTAAATAAAAATTACTTATTTACCTTTCTGATCTATCAGATCAATTATGAGAGTTGGAGAAGCCTGGGCAAACCCCCAGTAATATGGACCCCTTCTTACATGGAAACCTGACACACAGGTGGGAAGTGGTCTGTTTACAATGACCTTGTATCTCTGCTTAACCCTTCCACTGCCACAGATCTTAGAATCTGAATAAAGGAAAGTGCCACATAGAGTGTACATGCTAGCAGCTCAAGCATCTCCAGCCTGGGCATTGGAGCCACTTCTTTATTCCCCTTACCCTAGGCCACCAGCAAAAGGGAAAATGCCTGACCTCCTGGCCCACTATTTCCCCATGTGATGCAGACAAGCCAGGTATGCACGGATGCACGGGAGGGAGGCAGGCAGGGAGGGTGCACGCAACGAGTGCGTTACATCTGCACATCCATCTGCACAACAAGCCAGAATAAGTAAGTGGTACAATAACTTGTTATTTACAAAAATTTGTATTAAGTCCAGCATCAAGAATTATTTTGCCCTTGTAACTACTATTGTAGTACTGTGGTGGGACTTGTACACTGGGGTCCAAGTACTTGATAATTAGTATGGTTGATAATTAGTATGGCAGCTTCGTTATCCTTCCCAAACTTGCTTTTGTCTACTGGTGTAGCATTTTTCTTTCTCTAAAGTTATCTATTATTTATTTATCTGTTATTTATTGGATTTTTGAAACTGGGCAGTAGCGGCTGCATTTCCCACCCTAGGCTTATACTCGAGTCAATAAGTTTTTCCAGTTTTCTTAGGTAAAATTAGGTACCTCAGCTTATATTCGGATTGGCTTATACTCGAGTGATTTTTTAGTAGATTAAAGGTATGGAGATCCAACTTACAGAAAGATCTCTTATCCAGAAAACCCCATGCCGGCACATTCTTTTATAACTGACAGGTCATTTATCCAGAAAGGAGATGCGTTAGACATGTAATAAGTATAAGAAAGGTCTCTATACACATTTGGTGTAATGACCTCTTCTGCTATAGGGAGTAACAAGTGACAAGAGGACTACATGTACGAGTGTATTTATTTAAAATTTTCTAACCAAAAATGTTATTAGTGGCCACAGTTCTAGTTTCTCACGTTTGTTAAGACTTTTGTACAGATATTTGCTGCTACAACCACAGGTTCCTGTTTGAGGGGAACGCAAGACCCCACCCCCCCACACAAACCAGTATAAAGCTGCAGGTTGGCTGCACAATGGGCTGTTGGAAAGTTCTCCTGCTCCCCAGGATCTTCCTCTCACTGTGCAGGTAGAGCGGCTCTTTTCTCTCCTCAGCTTATGCTCCTCATCTTATTCTATAGAATTCTCATGCACACTCACTCTTACATAGGCTTTTATTTGTGTTTTTAATGAATAACTACTGTATTTTCTGGCTTAGTATTTCCTTTCTGTATTTAGTGCATCAGGGAGACCATGGGACCATCCAGCATCTGCCTTGTGGCTCTGCTTTCCCTACTGATCCCGGCTCACTCGGCCCCTGATCCCACCCTGGACACTCACTGGCAGCTGTGGGTTAAAACTCACCAGAAGAGCTATAAGGATGCGGTAAGGACTTGAAGCAGCATTGGGGGTTCTCATGGTGAGGGCAGTGAGGTTGGGGAATGCCCTTCCTAGTGATGTTGTAATGGCAGATTCTGTTAATGCCTATAAGAGGGGCCTGGCTGAGTTCTTGAACGAGCAGAATATCCAAGGCTATTGTGATACTAATATCTACAGTTAGTATTGATATTGGTACATATGGTTTATGGGTCAGTATGGGTCTGTATGTGAGTGGATAGATAGGTCAGTGTGGGTCTGTATGTGAGTGGATAGATAGGTCAGTGTGGGTCTGTATGTGAGTGGATAGATAGGTCAGTGTGGGTCTGTATGTGAGTGGATAGATAGGTCAGTGTGGGTCTGTATGTGAGTGGATAGATAGGTCAGTGTGGGTCTGTATGTGAGTGGATAGATAGGTCAGTGTGGGTCTGTATGTGAGTGGATAGATAGGTCAGTGTGGGTCTGTATGTGAGTGGATAGATAGGTCAGTGTGGGTCTGTATGTGAGTGGATAGATAGGTCAGTGTGGGTCTGTATGTGAGTGGATAGATAGGTCAGTGTGGGTCTGTATGTGAGTGGATAGATAGGTCAGTGTGGGTCTGTATGTGAGTGGATAGATAGGTCAGTATGGGTCTGTATGTGAGTGGATAGATAGGTCAGTGTGGGTCTGTATGTGAGTGGATAGATAGGTCAGTATGGGTCTGTATGTGAGTGGATAGATAGGTCAGTATGGGTCTGTATGTGAGTGGATAGATAGGTCAGTGTGGGTCTGTATGTGAGTGGATAGATAGGTCAGTGTGGGTCTGTATGTGAGTGGATAGATGGGTCAGTGTGGGTCTGTATGTGAGTGGATAGATAGGTCAGTGTGGGTCTGTATGTGAGTGGATAGATAGGTCAGTATGGGTCTGTATGTGAGTGGATTGATAGGTCAGTATGGGTCTGTATGTGAGTGTATAGATAGGTCAGTGTGGGTCTGTATGTGAGTGGATAGATAGGTCAGTATGGGTCTGTATGTGAGTGGATAGATAGGTCAGTATGGGTCTGTATGTGAGTGGATAGATAGGTCAGTATGGGTCTGTATGTGAGTGGATGGATAGGTCAGTATGGGTCTGTATGTGAGTGGATAGATAGGTCAGTATGGGTCTGTATGTGAGTGGATAGATAGGTCAGTGTGGGTCTGTATGTGAGTGGATAGATAGGTCAGTATGGGTCTGTATGTGAGTGGATAGATAGGTCAGTGTGGGTCTGTATGTGAGTGGATAGATAGGTCAGTGTGGGTCTGTATGTGAGTGGATAGATAGGTCAGTGTGGGTCTGTATGTGAGTGGATAGATGGGTCAGTATGGGTCTGTATGTGAGTGTATGTTTTGTTATTAAGTTTATTCATTATGCCTGAATATATTAGGATATCCCAGAGTGGAATTTCTCAGTTAGAACATAAGACGAATGTATGATTAGTCTCTACAAGATGATGCTACTTGGGGGTAACACAATAGGAGGTGCAAACTTTGCACTGGTTTTGGTAACCTGTAGCAACCTGTCAGTGGGTAGTATTTACTGGCTGCTGGTAAAAATGTGATAACTGGTTGGCAACTTACCCTAGAGCAAACGTTGCACAACTTACCATTCCCATAACCCAGTATGTTACGTATGCAGTATATAATGATAACAGCCTATTACAATTCCCAGGAAGAGGAACGTGCCAGACGGACCATCTGGGAGGAGACACTGAAATTTATCACAGTCCATAACTTGGAATATTCCTTGGGACTCCACACTTATGAGGTTGGGATGAACCATCTGGGAGATATGGTAAGTTTCCTTGGTGTAAAAATTCCCAGCAGCACAGTAACATAAACATGACTGATATTTGTGGCCTATTGGTAAATCTATGTCTGTATCTACAATAATCGGAGGCTGGGTGAGTGGGATAAAACCAACCTGTGCTTGGGATAATGCACAGTGCATCTAATAACCCGAGAGCTTGGGGAGACTGAAATAAAACAGGCCTAGAAGAGAGAAGCCTTGTAGAGTTTATGCTGAGGCACATCTATTAGCCACAAAACAAATGATTAGTAGGGATGCACCAAACCCACTTTTTTGGGTTCGGCTGAACCCCCAAACCCACCCAGGAGGATTCGGTCGAATCCCGAACTGAATCCGAATCCTAATTAGCATATGCTGATTAGGTTAAAAAAAATGTTTTCACTGCCCATTTAACCCTTTCTGAATTACAATTAGCCTATGCTAATTTATGGTAATTAGGATCTGGATTCGGATCGGCCGGGACCACAGATCCGATCAAAACCCCTAAAAAAACGCCAGGATTCAGCCGAATCCCGAATCAAATCCGGGATTCGGTGCATCCCTAATAATTAGTCACTTAATGCAGTGCTGTCCAACATCTGTCGTACTGAGGACTGGCATTTTTGTGGCCTACATAATGGAGGAAGCCAGTTTTGGCCACTTCCCTTTTTTTAAACCAAACCAACTTCAAACCACACCCACTTTAAACCACACCCATGTTATCACAAGAGCTTTCAAGACCATACCCACATTAATGGTGGTAGCGCAGCAAAAACCCAAATGGTTGGTGCTCACTGCAGGGATATCACCCTTTATATGTGAAAGATGTTTATTATGTCATATTAAGACACACCCTTAAATCCATATGCCTCCTCCTCCCCTGTGGATAGCACAGCAACCCCCAGCACACAGGGTAGGCAGAGTATGATACACACAGGCAGCATAGATCAAGCAGAGTATGACACACACAGGCAGCATAGATCAAGCAGAGTATGACACACACAGGCAGCATAGATCAAGCAGAGTATGGCACACACAGGCAGCATAGATCAAGCAGAGTATGACACACACAGGCAGCATAGATCAAGCAGAGTATGACACACACAGGCAGCATAGATCAAGCAGAGTATGGCACACACAGTGTGGTACTAACACCTAATTTTTTGTAAAAATTATTTTTAAATGCAAACTAAGCGCTGCAAACTTTCTTTCTCTTTGTGTATAAATAATGGCTTTTTATCGTTTCTAGCAGCTGGTCAACTCCAGAATGTGGGTTAGACCGAGCACTGGCACAATAGTGTTTCTAGCAGCTGGTCAACTCCAGATTGTGGGTTAGACCGAGCGCTGGCGATTTCTTTCTGTGTTTTGTGTACAAATTGTAGCCAAATTTTGCTTCTAGCTGCTATGTAGCCTTTAAACCAATGAATCACTTCCATGTGTGTGCTAATGAGCTGGGGCTTAAAAGCTCCCTGCTTTTCCACTAGAGCCTTTGAGCTAAAGGTAGGTGCAATAGGTCTTACTACTCAGTCACATTGTTTGCTGGGGGACTTAATTGCATCACAGACTCAAAGTCATTAGACAGTGTAGGACTCACGTACAATGAGGGGCCTTGACGTGGCACGTGAGCTTACATATTTTGGCCAAAGTGTGGTACTAAATTTTTAAAGGCAAACTAAGCGCTGGCAAACTTTCTTTCTCTTTATGGCACACACAGGCAGCATAGGGCAGGCAGAGTATGGCACACATAGGCAGCATAGGGCAGGCAGAGTATGGCACACACAGGCAGCATAGGGCAGGCAGAGTATGGCACACACAGGCAGCATAGGGCAGGCAGAGTGTGGCACACACAGGCAGCATAGATCAAGCAGAGTATGGCACACACAGGCAGCATAGGGCAGGCAGAGTATGGCACACACAGGCAGCATAGGGCAGGCAGAGTATGGCAAACACAGGCAGCATAGGGCAGGCAGAGTATGGCACACACAGGCAGCATAGGGCAGGCAGAGTATGGTACAAACAGGAAGCATAGGGCAGGCAGAGTATGGCACACACAGGCAGCATAGGGCAGGCAGAGTATGGCACACACAGGCAGGGTAGGGCAGGCAGAGTATGGCACACACAGGCAGCATAGGGCAGGCAGAGTATGGCACACACAGGCAGGGTAGGGCAGGCAGAGTATGGCACACACAGGCAGGGTAGGGCAGGCAGAGTATGGCACACACAGGCAGGATAGGGCAGGCAGAGTATGGCACACACAGGCAGGGTAGGGCAGGCAGAGTATGGCACACACAGGCAGCATAGGGCAGGCAGAGTATGGCACACACAGGCAGGGTAGGGCAGGCAGAGTATGGCACACACAGGCAGGGTAGGGCAGGCAGAGTATGGCACACACAGGCAGGGTAGGGCAGGCAGAGTATGGCACACACAGGCAGCATAGGGCAGGCAGAGTATGGCACACACAGGCAGGATAGGGCAGGCAGAGTATGGCACACACAGGCAGCATAGGGCAGGCAGAGTATGGCACACACAGGCAGCATAGGGCAGGCAGAGTATGGCACACACAGGCAGCATAGGGCAGGCAGAGTGTGGCACACACAGGCAGCATAGATCAAGCAGAGTATGGCACACACAGGCAGCATAGGGCAGGCAGAGTATGGCACACACAGGCAGCATAGGGCAGGCAGAGTGTGGCACACACAGGCAGCATAGATCAAGCAGAGTATGGCACACACAGGCAGCATAGGGCAGGCAGAGTATGGCACACACAGGCAGCATAGGGCAGGCAGAGTATGGCAAACACAGGCAGCATAGGGCAGGCAGAGTATGCACACACAGGCAGCATAGGGCAGGCAGAGTATGGTACACACAGGAAGCATAGGGCAGGCAGAGTATGGCACACACAGGCAGGATAGGGCAGGCAGAGTATGGCACACACAGGCAGGGTAGGGCAGGCAGAGTATGGCACACACAGGCAGGGTAGGGCAGGCAGAGTATGGCACACACAGGCAGGGTAGGGCAGGCAGAGTATGGCACACACAGGCAGGGTAGGGCAGGCAGAGTATGGCACACACAGGCAGGATAGGGCAGGCAGAGTATGGCACACACAGGCAGCATAGGGCAGGCAGAGTATGGCACACACAGGCAGTATAGGGCAGGCAGAGTATGGAACACACAGGCAGCATAGATCAAGCAGAGTATGGCACACACAGGCAGCATAGGGCAGGCAGAGTATGGCACACACAGGCAGCATAGGGCAGGCAGAGTATGGCATACACAGGCAGCATAGGGCAGGCAGAGTGTGGCACACACAGGCAGCATAGATCAAGCAGAGTATGGCACACACAGGCAGCATAGGGCAGGCAGAGTATGGCACACACAGGCAGCATAGGGCAGGCAGAGTATGGCAAACACAGGCAGCATAGGGCAGGCAGAGTATGGCACACACAGGCAGCATAGGGCAGGCAGAGTATGGTACACGCAGGAAGCATAGGGCAGGCAGAGTATGGCACACACAGGCAGCATAGGGCAGGCAGAGTATGACACACACAGGCAGGGTAGGGCAGGCAGAGTATGGCACACACAGGCAGCACAGGGCAGGCAGAGTATGGCACACACAGGCAGGGTAGGGCAGGCAGAGTATGGCACACACAGGCAGGGTAGGGCAGGCAGAGTATGGCACACACAGGCAGGGTAGGGCAGGCAGAGTATGGCACACACAGGCAGGATAGGGCAGGCATAGTATGGCACACACAGGCAGCATAGGGAAGGCAGAGTATGGCACACACAGGCAGCATAGGGCAGGCAGAGTATGGAACACACAGGCAGCATAGGGCAGCCAGAGTATGGCACACACAGGCAGCATAGGGTAGGCAGAGTATGGCACACACAGGCAGCATAGGGCAGGCAGAGTTTGGCACACACAGGCAGCATAGGGCAGGCAGAGTATGGCACACACAGGCAGCATAGGGAAGGCAGAGTATGGCACACACGGGCAGCATAGGGCAGGCACAGTAGGCACACACAGTACATACAGTGACACAATGCCAGCACTCTACTCCAACATTCTGTCTGAGGTGTGAACAGGTGAACAATGTGGGCACTTACAGTCTGAGCCTGAATTGTAAACAATGCAGGGACTAAAGGGTGTGACCAATACAGGGCATTGCAGGTATGAATAATAAATTGGATAACAGCCTGAATTTGAGGTGCGAACAGTGCAGGGGGTCAGTTAATCTCAGTACTGATACCATTTAAAGCTTACACAAAGGTAAGCAGTCACAGCAGCCAGACATATGGCCATTAACATAAGCTGAATTTCACAAAAATTTGACTGTTAAGGCATAATAGGGGTCATGTAGTAAAAGGGCTCTAAGACATTAACCCATAGCAACCAATCAGCAGGTACAATCTTGCTATGGGTTAGTGCTCCTTGAAAAACTTAGTGCTTTTTATTATATATGGGGGAATGTATGCAATAAACACAATGGTACTGAACAGATTTATTTACATGCATAATGGTATGTTCTAAATTGTATATAAAATAATATTTGATTAAAAATAAGCAATCATTATGTAGCACATTTAAAATATAAGAAAACTATAACAATATAAAATATCACATGTATAATATAAGCAGGTAAAGTATATATTACAGATGTGTGTATCCCTGTGTAACCTAGCTGTATTGTTATTATGTGCCAGACAGGTGAGGAGGTGGCTGCAACAATGACAGGTTACACCGGCTCAGGGGATTCATTGGCCAACATGTCCCACGTACCGAAAGAGATACTAGAGGCTCAGCCTCCGGCATCAATAGACTGGAGAACCAAAGGCTGTGTCACCCCTGTGAAAAATCAGGTATGTGTATACAAGTACGGGACCTGTTATCCAGAATGCTCGGGACCTGGGGTTTTTCGGATAAGGGATCTTTCCGTAATTTGGATCTCCACAATTTAAGTCTGCTAAAAATCATTTAAATAATTAATAAACCCAATAGACTTGTTTTGCCTCCAATAAGAGATATTAGGGTTGAGTCACTAAAGTGCGTTAAAACGAGCGCTATTTATAGCATGCGTTAAAAATTTTATTGCGTCTTATTTTTTGTGACAACGCACAATTCACTAAAAGGACTCGCGTCAACATTAAGACGCAATGCTGTTTGTGTTATTTAACGCGCGAAGACCATTTCCGTGTGGTAATTGACCCAACGAGCGCTAATTAACGCAGCGCGCACAAATTGTCGCCTTGTGCGAAAAAACACACGCCATGTTGGCCATACACACCATTACGTTCGTAAAACTACTGTTCTGAAAATGCCCATTTCCCTGCAAACTGGCGGCTGCATCACTCTGGGGCCAACACAGACTTGAATAAATCCCACTGCAAAGTCCATATTGTGTTGCCAAAAGCTCATTAACTGTACTTTTCTATAATTACCGCCTGCCCCAAGTAGGTGTTCATTTTTGCACAGACTAATGTGATATTTAGCGCGTTTAACGCTTCATATATATTTGTGAATCATGCATTAATAGTATTTCAATTCGCTAATTAACGCATTGTGTTAAAATGTGCGCTATTTTACACACGTGATATGTGACTTAAAGTAGAAGGAAAGGCTAAGTCACTTGGGGGTGCCAAAATATTAGGCACCCCCAAGTGACTTAGATCGCTTACCTTGTACCCTGGGCTGGTGCCCCTGTATGGAGAGAACAGCACCAGCCCGGGGTAGCTGCAGCGCTTCCTACTTCCTATTCACTTGCGCGCGCATGCGCAGTAGAGTGAATAGTGGAACTTAAACAAGAAAGTCGGCTTTTCACTCTACTGCGCATGCGCCAGCCCACGGATTTCGCCGGCAGAAGAAAAAGGAAGGAGGAAGCGCTTCCTACAGGTGCCCCGGGCTGGTGCTGTTTTCTCCTAACAGGGGCACCAGCCCAGGGTACAAGGTAAGCGATCTAAGTCACTTGGGGGTGCCTAACATTTTGGCACCCCCAAGTGACTTAGCCTTTCCTTCTCCTTTAACGCATGCAAATTGCGCATTTTTTTCACATCAATTTTAATGCAAAAAAGCATGCGATAACGCTTATCGACCTTTAGTGAATCAACCCTATTATGTTATCTGCCATACTTTATCAGTAGTAGCAACCTTTCAACTCTATTATTAACCCTAACAGGGAACATGCGGATCTTGCTATGCTTTTAGTGCCGTGGGGGCCCTGGAATGCCAATGGAAAAAGAAAAAGGGCAGACTGGTCTCATTCAGCCCCCAGGAACTGGTGGATTGTTCCAACAACAATGGCTGTAACGGGGGAGGCATCGGTTTGGCCTTTACATACATGAAGAAATATGGCGTTATGGAGGAATCCGCTTACCCATATACAGGAAAGGTAATAACTATTCTGTGGGAAGATACTGAATAGCAATCTCACTAAGCTACAACTGTTAAAGTCTGTTATTTTCTTTTGTTCCCTGCCAGAAAGGACCATGCAGAAAGAAGCAGCCAGGCAATATTGGAGTAGTAAAGGCAATCCACGATCTGGAAAAGGGCAATGAAAATATTCTTATGAATACTGTGGGAACAATTGGACCCGTGTCTGTTGCCATTAGCGCTTGCAGTAAAAAATTCCATCTGTTCAAGTCAGGTGGGTACCAGAGCCTGTGTAATACTGCGTTGCCTCTGTATAATAGGATTGCCCACCCTTTAGAATTTCAACATTGTTATTTACAACTCCCAGTACCAGTAAACAGTCAAAAGCCTTGCAATTGATAGTATTTATTAGGGCCTCTATAAATTGTCAGTCCCCTATTCTGCTGGTGTATTGGGGCAGATATATTTGCATTACAATTAAATCATTCCTATCAATTCCTTTCTTAGTGGAACAAACAATCTAATTGCCCTACTTCAGGCAGCCATTCTATGTAAAGTGGTTCATGTTAGTGTTACCGAGGGTTCATCATTTCTTTATACAGTGCTAGTTTGATACCAAGCACAACATTAGTCATTTCCAGCCTTTTCCCTTTGACAGGTGTCTATTACAATTCAGACTGCTTCCCCGGCAATGTAGACCATGCTGTGCTTGTGGTTGGATACGGTACAGAAAATGGCAAGGACTATTGGCTGGTTAAGAACAGGTAAGCTATATGGGAACCTAAAGGCATGTGGAGTTTCAGGGGTGCATTAAGAAACGGGTTCTATGGTTAGATGGCATTTTATATAAGCGGGTAGCTTGGGGGAGCACTCAAAGGTTAAGTAAAATACAGGCAAGCACAATGGACATGCGACTAATCTGGTCAAGAGAGGGGGATTGATTGCATATCCCTGGTCCCCTGTTTCACTAGTAATTTAGTATCTATGCAACTACATATGCTTTCAAATATAGTTTTTTAGTTACAAACATAAAGTTGCCAAGCCACCATACCACGTCAGCCCCATACGGCCGTCCTACACATTTACCTGGCACCTCCCTACATGGTAGCATTTCTTGGGAAAAGTGTCTCCTGACCTGGGCATTGGTCTTAGTCACAGGCTTAATCCTCCTCTTATAAGAGAGAGACAAAAAGATAAAAGCACAGGCAATATCGCCCATACCAACACCCATTGTTAAAGGCATAAGATCACCATCACCAAGGGATGGGCGTGGGGGTGCTACAACCACGTGGGAGCTTGGCTGTTCTTCCTGTAGGATAACTCTGCTAAATCTGCCAAAATAGACAAAAAGGAGGGTTATGGAAGCCTCTAAGGCAAGTACAATGGGAGGGCAACTGATCTGGAACTCTGGTCTAACTGACGAGCCACTGCTTGCTAATTTCTCTCTATGTGTATATATATATATAGCGCTCTCTAGCTCCTAAGCCTCACTATCATTCTTCTGCAAGATGCTACTGAAATCATTTATGTTTCCTTTGAAGAAATGAGAATCCTTTTGACTTTCTTCCAGCTGGGGAGTAAGCTATGGGGACAAGGGATACATTAAAATGGCTCGAAATCGTGGCAACAACTGTGACATTGCCTCCCATGCCGTCTATCCAACTGTGTGAGGCCTGGGCCTGTCAGATGAGATGGGCCAATGGGATTTTATCTGCAAGCAAATATTTCTGCTAATTCTTTTATGCCAGAATACTCTGTCTTTCTATAATGTTCTTTTGTGCTCCTAAGCCTCACTATCATTCTTCTGCAAGATGCTACTGAAATCATTTATGTTTCCTTTGAAGAAATGAGAATCCTTTTGACTTTCTTCCAGCTGGGGAGTAAGCTATGGGGACAAGGGATACATTAAAATGGCTCGAAATCGTGGCAACAACTGTGACATTGCCTCCCATGCCGTCTATCCAACTGTGTGAGGCCTGGGCCTGTCAGATGAGATGGGCCAATGGGATTTTATCTGCAAGCAAATATTTCTGCTAATTCTTTTATGCCAGAATACTCTGTCTTTCTATAATGTTCTTTTGTGCTTCCTGAATTGCCATTTGATTATTTCTGCTTAAAGAGACAGTGGCCTACAAAGGGCATAGCTAGCTGTGAATGAAAACTGTATTACTCAGCCATGCCTAGGTGCCAGTGGAGTACAGGGGATGTGTATGTGCCACTATTGCAGGGTCCAAGGAAACCAATATGTATTACAGTGCTTTATGTTACAGGTAACCAAAAATTTGCACTTGTACCTCACTCAGTGGATTCAAGCGGGCTTCTAATGGCACCCCTGGGGGCACACTATATACCTGTGATTGTTACAGGACAAGTCACCCACATCATTTTCTGTATTACAGCAATAGTTCATCTTAAAGTTAACTTTGGTGTAGACAGTAGTATTGTTAAAAAAAAAAAAAAAAAAGTACCATTTTATGTGTTTTTAAATGAATTACATTCTCTGTTCTGCAGCTCCCAGTCTTATGGGGTCTGTGCACCTATAGAAACCAATCAGCAGGCAGCATATATATATATATGCAATCTAGTTGCTAAAGCCGAATTAACCCAACAACCAGGCAGCAGCTGGCAAGCCAGAAGGCAATAGAATGGTAGAGGGGCCCAATAACAAAAAAAAAAAAAAAAAGATTGTGTATACTGAAGCCTTGTTGTAGTTACCTTCATTTGTGTTTTTGGTTGAAGCATCAATTAAAAAGTTGCTTAAAATTGGTGCATCTATAATATCATTTTAGGATGAACTGCCCCTTTAAGAGGAATGGCACAGGGTGTGATTGTGGGCATTTGATGCCTGACTGTTTAATACTACACAGTTAAAATCTGTATATATCAATGCGCAACATTTTTGCATAAACAAAGGAAATGAAAAATTCTGCATTAATAAAAGTTTATGTCAATAGTATTCCAGTTATTATTTAATAATAAGCACTGTTTTTATTGGATACTAGTAAAACAGAAGGTGAGCCCCATAGGAAAGCCACAGCAGCTACAAATCAATAGCAAGGTTTGGCCCATGGGAAACAGTGGAACAAATCTAGAGGCAGCGGCCGCTACAAATCTTCCTATATTGCATGTTCGGCTAATGGCAAATGTACAAATGCTTGGGCCTTGTGTATAACGTGAAACTCAGTGAATGCACAAACACTTCTGTAACCTCTATTTCAGCTCAATAGCTGCCTTCCCGGACTAGTACCAGTAGAACATGGGTTACACTGTACTCTCTCACCCAGAATGGGCCTTCGCTAAGTGGAAGAGGAAGGTGAGGGTGTTGTGCAACTACACCTCTCTTGCTGCAATGCAGAAAAATAAAAACAGAGGGCGCCAGAGGTTCTTGCAAACAACAAAATAATAAGTGTTTATTGAACCCCCACAGGGTTACTCACAATACAGTTTCTCAGGGGCCAGTGGTACAGGCAACACCACATACAGAGGTTGATTCACTAAAGTGCGTTAAAATGAGCGCTATTTATAGCATGCGTTAAAAATGTTATCACTTTTTATTTTTTGCAACTTAAAGCACGATTCACTAAAAGGACAAGCGTCATAATATAGACACAATGTTCTTTATTTAACTCGCAATGAGCATTTTTCTTGCATTAATTCCCGCCGCGTGCGTTATTTCCTGCTGCGCGCTTCATATGTGTTTGTGAATCATGCGTTAGTATTATATCTATGCAAGAATTAACGCAATGCGAGGTAAATAACGCATGCAATAGTGCGTTTTTTTGCCCATGCGATAGTGCGTTTTTTTGCCCATGCGATATGCGTTTTAACGCATGCAAAATGACTTTGATGAATCGGTACTTATTTATCGCATGCTTTTTAATGCAAAAAAGCATGCGATAAGCGTTATCGCACTTTAGTGAATCAACCCCACAGAGTGTAATACAGACTGACACCCTGTTCCTCAGGTGGAAGCAAAGAGGAAGGTGCCACTCCTTTCAACACTATATCAAAGTGAGGCAGGAAGTGGTCACCATACCTGCTAGCCAATTGCATCCATATGTTATGAACTCACATTCCCTTCTGCCCAGCAACTAAGGGAACTGAACCTGTAGGGATTTAAAGCAATAGGGGCCACTATGGGTCCTTACACTTCCATAGCCGGGATGGAGACTTCTATGAAACTACTACTGAAACTCACAGCATCCCCAGCAAACCCACTGTCATTTCCAGCATGACTATGAAGATTTTCATTCATCCAGGTCATGGTATATCTAGTATAAAAAAATCTAAAGCAACTGGACTTGTTTGGTAATCATTGAAGACGTTTCACTACTCATCCGAGCAGCTTCTTCAGTTCAACGGACTGGTATGGGAACATACAATGCTGTTCTCTGTACCCCGGCAGTTTCAGAACTCTTCACATGGACTACAAAATGGAGTCTGATCTCCCACAATGCACAGCACTGGGTCCCATGCTAGTGGTATATATAGTAAAAGGCCAGCAGAGGGAGCTCACCACAAAAGAGTAAATAAATATAAAAATGTGGTGAAAGCTTACGCTGGAGATATGACAGTGACTGAGTGAATGCGTATGTGTGTGTTAGTGACCGCATGTGTGTGTGTGCTTGAGTGAGTGTATGAGCGTGAGTGATTGTGAATGTATGAGAAAGTATGAGTGAATAAGTGTGTGTGAGAATGTGTGTGAGTGTGAGCAAGTGCAAGTATGAGTGTAGTGTGTGTGAGTATGTGTTACCGAGTGAGTGTGTGTATGAGTGAGTGTGAGTGAGCACTTGTTATAGCGATTCTGTAACTTCTTTCAGTGGAACAGTCAGTTACACAATTACAATAAACCCAAAGCCCCAATAAACAGAACCAATTGCATGGGGGGAGGGGGGATGGCATTTTGCCAGGAATAACAATAAGGAATCACTGGTCATTTTAAGAGACAAGCCAAATTTATGTTTTTGTTTGTTTTGTTTTTTTATTAATGAAATTTGTCTCTTTTTGCACAGAGAGTAAAACTGCAGTCTCTGCGCTAGTCACGACCCCCTTTGCCTTTTCTAATGAGCACGAGTATAGCGCAGGGGGTGTCTCTCTTTTATCTGTCACTTTGTGTTTTGTTTGCATTCGTGTTTTGGTGTGGTTGATGGTTTCTGTTCTGTTTCACATTTGGTTGCACATTTTGTTTTAGATTTTCATGATTTTCCATTAATTTCCATGTTTGATATATGTTATGCCATTTTTTGTGTTGTTTTACGTTATTCACGGTTTACATTATGGTTTATGTTATGTTTTGTTATATAATTGCTTTTCCTTCTTTACTGCTTTCTTTACTGTTATGTATGTATGTACACACGACTATCTTTATCTGCGCTACTTATGTAGCCAAGGCTGTTGAGTACAACAACAAATTAATACAGTAAATAGGGGGGTCATTACCATAATATTCCCAAAAATTGTTAATGCCATATATTTTGTTTAGGTCTGGAACTGAGGTGGTCCTTCTAAAAAGGTTTTCCTTACTGCGTATGAGGAAATGCTCATGCCTCTTATCCATGGAGACTGCGTGACTGGTGTCGCTGGTGTTTTTGATTCGGACAGAAATGTCACCAAAGGTAGGTCTAATGACATTAATAGAAGTGTATTTTCCCTTGCAGCGAAGCTCATTATTAATGGAATGCAATTTTTTGAAAAACATATTCATCATTACCACCTGTCAGAAGGCAGATAATCATCACTTTCTAGCATTGCAGGTAATCGTTTCATAATTTTGTAGGACACATGGTTTATGCCAGGCTTGTGCCATGGCATGAGAGTGAATTGTATCCGTGAATAATGCAGCTGTTTAAATCAAAGAAGAGCAGTGTATTAACAATAAGATAGGTGTGTTATTGGACATGTATGCCTTGCCTCGCAAAAAACTATGCGTTAAGTGTTAACGACCTTTAGTGAATCCGCCCCATAGACATTTACGGGCTAAAGAACTGACCTGTAAGTTACAGGTAAAAGGGTGTAGCGATACATGCCCAAAGAAGGCCACAAATAGGGCCTTACACTGGGAACTGGAACCATTATTGCTGTCTAACACACATGTAATGATAAATTGCAGGGCACTCTTGGCTTGGCTTTATTGGATTTTAGTGGTTTGAATCATTATGCATTCTTCTTGATTACATTTTGTATGTAGGCAATTGGATTACACTTACTCTTCTTGCTGTTACCTGTAGCTCAATAGGCTGAATTCTCTTTGCATATGAAAGATACAGGGAACTGGGATTTAGAGCTGTGCCTCCACCTAATGGGCCCTAGAGCACACCAACTAGGAAATAATCATACACAGATTTGCAGCAAATAAACTTTATATAAACGATAAAATAAGCAAAACCTACTAATTGCAACAGTTTAAACCCTGCATTGCAGAATCCATGTGGTACATCAACCCCTGGCACAGCCTCTCAAGGTGCCACAGTTCCACTCTCCACTCCGGATGCACAAAGGCAGATTTACTCAGTTCAGTCCCATCCCCAAGAGCTCTTTAGTTCCCAGGCAGTGCTACCTGCCCCTTTGGATAAGGCAGTTGCTCCCATATAGTAGGCACTCGAGAAACACCTTTCCTCACACAGGGGACACACACTGGAGCCTTTCAATACCTCTCCCTCAGATGGATCACTCACCAAAGACTCACACGGAGATAAAGGCATCCAACAGCAGCATAGCAGATTTCTCTGGAGCTCGAAATGCTAAGCAGAGCACCCCTCAGCTGTTTACACTCTCACTGCTATCAGCACCGGATCTGTCTTCTGGCCAGTGGGGAGATGTCCCCATTGCTCCGTATGGGAGCCAAATTTAAAAATGTAGTTGCGGCAGGGTGGCATGCCGCCCCTAAATTTGTGCCGCCCTAGGCCTCGCTGCTCTCCGAATCAGTCTCTCTCTCTGGCTGGCACTGCAGTAGGGATCCCTTTATAACCGGCTGGCCCCATCCCTGGTTTTGGCTCCAAAACCAGGCACTCCCTGGATCCTTCTTTTCTCCCAGAAGTGTTCTCTGATCCCCCACAGCAAGTAAGAGACAGAGTTGCTACCCAGCCAGTAAAATACAAGTTAAACCCAAGGTCAGTATTACACATTTACTGTGAATATACTTGTCAGTAAATTTTTAATACCTTTTTGTTCCACCTCAGTTCCTTCTCAGCTTGCCCCTCCCACATCATTGGCCTTCTTCTACACTGTATATAAGAGGTGGAAATCTTTTAGGTGAGACACAAAATATCTACTTCTAATATATAATTTAAGTGCAAGGGGTCGCTACACACAAACACCCCTGCCCAAGTCATGCTAATTATTGAAGCAGCCCCCCATCCCCCACCCTGCAGAATCTCTGGATTTAATGGTGGATTTGGAGAGCTCAAATCTCTGCAAGTGATGGATAGAACAAAATTACCAGAGTGATAGAGCATGCCTAGAGGTGCTACCATGCCAATTTAGGGTGTTATTTTATTACAAAGCTTGCACTCCAAAGTCCCAGGAGCCCAAAAATCTAAAGGTATGCTGAGGAAGGTGTAGAGTGTTTTCACTGAAAGTTTGGAGCTGCTAGGGGGGGTTAAGTGATTCAGGGGTCATATTTCGATACTGACAGGTTCCATTCAGGCAGGTAGAGCTAACCTCTGGTAATAATCAATTTTTAATACCCATATTTATCTATAACCTAAAGGGCCAGGAACAAGAAAATTCCAGTCTGACAGAGCACCTCTAGAGGGGATATCATGCCAATTTGGGGGCTCGTCGAGCTGGAAACACTGTTCAAATTATGCACCCCAAAATGGGTACTTTTACAAACACTGATGTTGGGAAAGAAAGTTTAAACTGACCTGGGGCACTAAGGTTAAAAAGCAAGGATTCATGAATAAAACAGTCTTATCAATTTAAATATAATAAATAAATACAAGAATGAATAATAAAAGGCACATTTATTAAAACAAGTTTTTATCTCCTGGTCCAGAGGGAGAGGAAACCAGAACCCTGCCATTTTATGCTGGGTAATTATTTTACAACAACTTAGTCTGACTGGGTGCATACACAATATAACACCGGTAGGAAGGCAGAGGGGCAGAAACTGGAAGACAAAAAAGAGAAATAGACACCGGCTGTGTCCCCTAACCCCCCTTGCAGGGCCCCCCCTAACCCCCCTTGCAGGGTCCCCCACCCGACATCCTCCCCCGAGCTTAACGCGTCAGGGGAGAAACGGTCGGACAGTGGGAGCGCCGGCAAGGGTCAGGTCTGGGCTGCTGGGGCCCACTAGAGCCAGGGCTCACCAGGATTTTTTTGTCCCGGCGGCCCAGTCCGACCCTGTGTATGTCCTCTTCTTATTGTTTGGGATGTGCATGGCTCGTCGCTTCTACAAAGAGAATGGAGGAGACAGACGGAGTTGGGAAGGAGGGATTGCAGGGAGAGGCATAATAGACTTCCTGTTGGTGGTCACTTTCAATATCCAACTCTGGGTCCTCAGGGTCACTTTCAGCTTCCAAAGATGGTGTGCATGCCCAGCCTGCTCATTTTCCCACCCATTCCCCGGCCACATCCACCTTTCCCCCGCCCCGCCCTGCCCATTTCCCCACCCATTCCCTGGCCACATCCACCTTTCCCCCGCCCAGCCTGCCCACTTTCCCACTCATTCCCTGGCCACATCCACCTTTCCCTCCCCCAGCCTGCCCATTTCCCCACTCATTCCCTGGCCACATCCACCTTTCCCCCACCCAGCCTGCCCATTTTCCCACCCATTCCCTGGCCACATCCACCTTTCCCCCACCCAGCCTGCCCATTTCCCCACTCATTCCCTGGCCACATCCACCTTTCCCCCGCCCAGCCTGCCCATTTCCCAACTCATTCCCTGGCCACATCCACCTTTCCCCCGCCCAGCCTGCCCATTTCCCCACCCATTCCCTGGCCACATCCACCTTTCCCCCGACCAGCCTGCCCATTTCCCCACTCATTCCCTGGCCACATCCACCTTTCCCCCGCCCAGCCTGCCCATTTCCCCACCCATTCCCTGGCCACATCCACCTTTCCCCCGACCAGCCTGCCCATTTCCCCACTCATTCCCTGGCCACATCCACCTTTCCCCCGCCCAGCCTGCCCATTTTCCCACCCATTCCCTGGCCACATCCACCTTTCCCCTGCCCAGCCTGTCCATTTTCCCACCCATTCTCTGGCCACATTCACCTTTCCCCCGCCCAGCCTGCCCATTTTCCCACCCATTCCCTGGCCACATCCACCTTTCCCCCGCCCAGCCTGCCCATTTCCCCACCCATTCCCTGGCCACATCCACCTTTCCCCCGACCAGCCTGCCCATTTCCCCACTCATTCCCTGGCCACATCCACCTTTCCCCCGCCCAGCCTGTCCATTTTCCCACCCATTCCCTGGCCACATCCACCTTTCCCCCTCCCAGCCTGCCCATTTCCCCACCCCTTATATCAATGCCAGCCCCACAATGACATCATGACCCGCCCCAAACCCGTCTGGTATTATTCACAGAAAAGGGCAACACTAGTTCATACTGACTATATGAGGCCAGTAGACTTTAGCTGTATAGTAATTATATGGCACTATAGAAAAGTCATTGCAGAATCTCAGTAGAGCACATCCAATCTACTGTCTGGCACAGGAGGGTTCCATTCCCTGCTCACTTCTCCATACAAACCACAAAGTGCATTTGTTTGAGGAGATCACTGGTACAGTCAGAATGTAATGATGCCACCAACCAAACATTGAAATAGTTGAATTATTTTGAAACGCAAGCAATGTGACGTGGCCATTACAAAAACAGGCTATCACTGCCATCTAGTGGTGAAAACTGCATATTATAACCCAATATGGCCACTTTTCTTTTCATATCAGAACCCATGTTTCTGTATAGGAAACCCACACATAATGCTCAAAAAGACGTGACAGATTAAAGAGCAGAATAAATATGTATTTTATTCCCAGAGCATTTTGTCACTGCTCCCAGCCAGCCAGTAAAAAATTTTTTAAAAGGTGGCAACCATAATTTCAGGCTGAAATATTAACATTAAAGTTGGGAATACTAGGGCCAAAAACACCTTCTGACTCTAATCTTGTTGGACATGTAGCGCATCAGCACTAAGTACTCATTTTATCTGTACGTGTTTCTGGTATTGGGTACTTTATATTTAGCAGTCATGTAAGTAAGCTTTTGTGTAATGTTCTATAAAGGGGTGCCATGGGAATCTATGGAAACTTTTCCATGGGGGCAAGTAATACTTCCACCAATATTTTGGTGGCAAAGACACAAATCTACTATATATTATATTACCAATGGAACTTTAGATTAGATAATTAGATTGCGATTGCACAAAAATCCCTGTGAGTAATGAGACTCCTTATCTGTAAGACAAAGCAGTGAGTAAATGGAGGGGATTGTGCACTGGTAATGTCATTATCTGCCTCACGAGGATCAAACAGAGAAGCCCTGATTAGCTCAAGAAATAAGAAAATCACATTGTTTTCATGATTAAAACAACAATCACAAAGGTATGTTCAGCATGAGCCCTCAGGAGACAGATCAACCAGGTCGGAGCAAACAAAAATCGAGAAACGCATTGAAGTCAATAGCCAACTTTTTGTTCTTACTCCAAAGCACTGGAGTGGGTGGTTTTTTTTTTTTGCAGCAACTTTTTTGTCTTGGCAGCATTTTTTCTTGGCGACTTTTTTGTCTCTGTAAATTTTTAGGGGGGCAGATCCATGCCTGGTGAAAAAATGTGCTCCTCGCTATAAGCTGCCTGTGAGAGTGCTGTGAAGCTGCAGAGTGAGGTGCTACAGGCAGAGCAGCTGAGAGTGTTTAGCCTCAGGCAGCGAATCAGTAGCCCTTAAATCCTGGACTGGGCAGTCTCAAAGGTCTCTGAGAGATGTGGAGAGATGTCTCTGAACTTGACATACAGAAGTCTATGTGCCTGTACACACACATTGGTCTGTGCCACTGCTTCCACTGTGTTATTACTAAACTGTTATTGCTGTTGAAACTATTTTTGTTGTTTTGACCTGTTCATGCTGTCGTGTTGGTATGTGCCAAATATTTAGTATAAAGGTGCCTCGCAGAGTCTGAGTGATGTGACATTGTAACTGTTTCACACAGTTGCCGCACCACCTGACTGGAAATCTGGTGGGAATCTCAGTTCAGCATCCATGGAATACTGAAATGTTAATACAAGTATTGGACCCCTTATCCGGCATCCCAATATCCGGCATGCTCCAAAAACCGGCACTCTGGGGGGGCCCGCTCCAAAATCCGGCATCTGGTCTCTCAAAAAAAAAAGATCCGGCAATCCGCTCCAAAATCCGGACATTTAATCCTTTAATGAGTTAAGCCATCGCATGTTCAGTAACCTTTTAACATGCGAACAAGCAGAGAACTTTTACCGATGTTAAAGTCCCCCAGTTTCTTGTGGTATGCGCTGACTTCCGGTTCCCCTCTGCCGGAGCTGCAGGTCAAGGGTTACAGCCTCCTACTCGCTCGCCTGTAAGATGCTTTTAATTTACTGTTTGTTGACTGACTGGTCTCTGCTTCTCCCCCCTGATAATTTAAGTGTGTGAGCCAGCCTTACACAACATAGCTGAGTACCGGTACCTTTTCAATCAAGCTAAGGGCTTGCAGGGATGGAGGCATGTAGGTGCAAATGACCCTGGTTATGCACTGAAAACTGAAACACCCCCACTTACCATGTTTAATTGTTGCCTCACATTGATCCCAATTCCTCAGCCTGACAAATATATTTTTCCCTGTTGTTAAACATACCCATTTATATTGGTGCAGAAATTGCAGCAGTACCATCCATGACTGTTAATTATTCTTATGTCAAAATGTTTAGTTTCTCAATGTGTTTTTGGTGGCACTGAAAAATTTAGGATGTTCTGAAACTACTCTGCAATCACTATGCCCCAACCCCTGGCCATTTGCAATAGGAGTGTTGCAGAAGGGGCTATACATTATACAAATAAAAGCTGTTGTTGTCAAAATACTGTGTTTTTTTCCAAACTTTTAAACAAACTGGTAAAAGTGCTCCGAATTACGGAAAAACCCCTTATCCGGAATAGACCAGGTCCCGATCATTCCGGATAAGGGATCCTATACCTGTAATGATTTTCTTTTTAACTTTTAATGATAAATTATTTCTCATTATTTGTTAACCAGATCATTCAGATCTACCTTCAGGTTGATAATGTATCAAGATGGCTGCATTTTGTGAACCAACATGAAGCTGCTGTAGGGTGTCTATATAATGTCGAGAGGTGCATGGAGTCCTTCAGCCGCTAGCAAAGCAATGACTAAACCATTCACATTCATATTTCATCCAGGTCAGTGATCGTGCCAATTCATGGACCAACTTATAGGAGAGGGACAGGGCGTCTGGTCTTTATTACTGGGAGACTTTATTGATGTTACAGCACCTCCCTACACCCTATTCCTGTGCTTATTGGGCATCAAACTGTTCAATAGACCCCTGGCATTCATATGTAGGTGTCACATGGGAAATAAGATACTGGCGATTGGCCAATCTTTGAGTGTCTTGCTGGCTTTTCCAAATTGGGAAAACTGGCCAAGCAGATTTGACCCAGACAGCCCTACTGGAAACCAGTCTGTCTGGGTCAAAACCAGGTGGCAACTAGTGATGAGCGAAATTTTTCACCAGGCATGGTTTTGCCATTGGCAGTTCTTTTTTGCAAAAAAAAATCAGTTTTTTTGCTCAAAAATTTGCAGCGAAAAAAAATTGCGTGTCAAAAAAGACGCACTCGTCTTTTTTTTCAGTTTCACTATTTTTTCGCCGAAGTGAAACAGAACAGATTTGCTCATCACTAATGGCAACCCTAGGGAGAGCAGTGACCTGTCCATAATACAGATGTCAGAAATGAAACTATTGAAAGCTTTATACTGAGAAATTGAAAATGACTTTATAGAACAGTTATCTATAAGTATTTATCTCAGCTCACTCTTCCAGTGTCTCTTACAATGGAGCATCATCTTCTCCCCAACCTATTTCTATTGGGGATTCTTAAGGCTCTGTCCTGGGCCCCTTATTACTTTCTCTCTACACTTCCACCATTGACAAACTAATCAGCTCATATGGTTTCCGCTACCACCTCTATGCTGACAATACTTACAGCTTGCCAGCCAAGAAAATGCATAAACATTGCTTTCATTTTGGGATCCACACAATCACAGACTTTGGTAAATCTCTGCACAAAACTGTTCAGTAAATGGAAATGGCAAAATGGCTTTGCTTTAAAGTGGGTGAAACCAGGAGGGGCTTGTATTGGTCACACCGCACTATACGCAGCATAGTATCCCTCCATTTTTTTTGCTCCAATTCAAGCACTGCGTGCTTTATAAATACATGTTAATAATAATAATAATAATAATTAGGGATGCACCGAATCCCGGATTTGGTTTGGGATTCGCCAAATCCCGTTTTTTTTTTAAGGATTCAGTTTAGGTTGAATCCGTGGTCCCGGCCGAACCGTATCTGAATCCTAATCAGCATAAATTAGCATTTGGAAAGGGTCACGCCTGGCGATTTTTAACCCCTTCCGATCCTAATTACCACGTTAATTAGGATTTGGATTCGGTTTGGGATTCGCCCGAATCCTTCAGAGTGGGTTCGGCCAAACCCAAAAAGTGGGTTTGGTGCATCCCTAATAATAATAATTGTATCTAAAGCTATGGCAATATCCAAGTACAACACTGTAGATCACTTACAAACCGACTATCCAAATACCTGTTCTCTTCATAATAAAATACAATTATTACACTCCAGAACATACTCGTGAATGTGATCCTTTAACAAACTTTCAGATAATTTGTCCTCTGCAGATTCCGGACCTACAGGCCCATAATTACCATGATTTGTAAATATTGGTATTACATGAGCTTTCCTCCAATCCACTGTCACCATAACAGATGAAAGTGAGGCTGAGAAAATCAGAAAAGGATCTCTGAGAGTCATCTTGCTCAATACATGCCGGTTCAGGGCTATCCTCTGAATATCATCACTCAAAATGCCCAATCTGTTCTACTGGGCAAGTTGTGTATCAGCCACAATGCCCTTCTATTCTCTGTGTCCCCATAAACAAATGTAGGGGACCCAAGAATGTCCCCTGCTGCTCTGGAACAGATAGTAACAGTGTAATATCCTGTTATACTGCACCCCAAGGATGTCAGGCCTGTTCCACCAAGGAGATGTAGTTGTGTTAGTATTTCCCCAAGGCCCTAATGTTGGGACCATGGTCCTATCCCTGAGAAGGTTCCAGTGGAGTGAATGCATTAAACTGGGGTGTATACCTCCTGTCTGCCTTTCTGCACATCATATTTATTGACCCATCCAGTGTACCTTTTTTCTGTCCAACAAACCTTCAATTCATGGTTAATAATTGCTGGCACGTCCAGAACACCATTCCTCCAGAAACTTCCAGCGAGGGCTGAGCTGAGGGGCAGGTTCCCAATTTAATTGTTTTATAGAAGGGGAATCAATCAACCTCCCTTATACCCATTACACAACCCTGCCCTCCTCTTTTACCTTCACTGTCCCATCCCCACCTCTCTACTTTACATTCCTATCAGTACCTGCAGTCTATACTCCCCAGGTTTGCAGTGTCCCCCAGTGCTATAAGCTGCTTAGATTTTAGAATTCCGACTCCAAAAGGAACATTCACATATATCACTCATACACGAATGCTTTCTGCAACAGATATGTTTATATGTCATCAATAAACCCACTGAAACTCATTGTGAAACCAGTTTCATGCTGCTGCCTTTTTTTAGTTTTTTTTTTTTAATACCTACCCACCACATGCAACACTTAGATCTCATGCAACACCCACCCACATCAAAGCCTCTAACTTTTAAAGTTTGAAACCGAAGAAAGGAAATCCTGGTGAAAATGTAATTGATTTACTTCTCCCCCTTGATAGACCAATGGAAATATAGACCTGAAATTACCGGTAATGCCCAAGCCTAGCAGATACAGCTAGTGAGAAATTATCAGATATTGAGACAGATATTGCAAGTTATGCAGCCATTATTTGCAGACCACCATGTGTGGATTCAATTAGTCCCAAAGTTAAAAAAAATATGTTTTTTTTTATTACAATCCATTACGCGTTTCATGCTTACCCAGCACTTAATCATAGGCTCCCAATGATGCTTACCCAGCCTATGATTAAGCATTAAACGCGTTAGGCTATATACAAGGGGTATAAGTGGTTTTTTAACTTTAGTATTGCTGCAGATTTATATGTAATGGTTATTTTCCTTTTTGGCCACTAGAGGATATTTTGCACTGATGTATGTCATGGATTCACAGTAAATATAATATATATTTAATTATTTTCCTATGGACTGGCCTTTATTAGTCTTCATAAAACCTTATTAACCTACTACATTTTCAAAGCAACACCATAAACCAGCATTCTTTAGGCTGCAAGGTAAAATGCCTCTACAAAAATCTACAAATTCCACTTTACTGCATCTTATTTCCCACATAAGCACAAAATAAACTATCCTAGATATGCCTACCAACAGTTTAACTGGGGCTACCCAATAATGATGTATCTAGAGACCTATAAATAATGTACACAAATTTATGTGGCATTTACTTCTTTTACTGCAAAATCAACACACTACCTGCATTATGTGTGTATTTAAGCCCTATAATATAAGTTGACCACAGGAAAACATAATTAAAAAAAAAAATACTGTACATATTGACATCCAGTAGAAGTTAGCATATCTTTCAAATAGTTCAAACTACAAATCTAAATTGAGGTTATCATTATCCAAGAAACTGTTGAAATTTAACCTGTTTCCCACAATCCATACAAGATACAAAATAAAAACATCACAATTATAAATGCCAGGAGTCTGCTATACAGTTTGATACCCAATATGCATAGTATTACTATACTATCACATGCAGCAAAATAAATGTCAGTCTCAAATAGAATGTCTGGAACGCTACTGGGTTCTTTTTCACTGTTCCTTTTCTTTTCCCCACGCCTGGTCTCCCTTCTCCGGCCACCTCTATAAAAGGACTCGGAGCAGCGTCAGATGTCTTAGATGTACTAGCCCTATCACTCTCACTCGGGCTAGTATCTCAGTGTAAATGTCTCCTATAGCCAAATTGTCTCCAGTTATACTGTATACCCTATCTTCTTCGGTTCCCCTACAATGTCTTTTACAGAGAATAGTTCCCCTACTATATCTTTTACAGACATTGGTTCCCCTACTATTTCTTTTACAGACATTGGTTCCCCTACTATTTCTTTTACAGACATTGGTTCCCCTACTATGTCTTTTACAGATAATGGTTCCCCTACTATGTCTTTTACAGACATTGGTTCCCCTACTATTTCTTTTACAGACATTGGTTCCCCTACTATTTCTTTTACAGACATTGGTTCCCCTACTATTTCTTTTACAGACATTGGTTCCCCTACTATGTCTTTTACAGATAATGGTTCCCCTACTATGTCTTTTACAGACATTGGTTCCCCTACTATGTCTTTTTACAGACATTGGTTCCCCTACTATGTCTTTTTACAGACAATGGTTCCCCTACTATGTATTTTACAGATAATGGTTCCCCTACTATGTCTTTTACAGACATTGGTTCCCCTACTATGTCTTTTTACAGACATTGGTTCCCCTACTATGTCTTTTACAGATAATGGTTCCTCTACTATGTCTTTTTACAGACAATGGTTCCCCTACTATGTCTTTTACAGACATTGATTCCCCTTCTATGTCTTTTACAGATAATGGTTCCCCTACTATGTCTTTTACAGACATTGGTTCCCCTACTATGTCTTTTTACAGACAATGGTTCCCCTACTATGTCTTTTACAGATAATGGTTCCTCTACTATGTCTTTTACAGACAATGGTTCCCCTACTATGTCTTTTACAGACAATGGTTCCCCTACTATGTCTTTTACAGACAATGGTTCCCCTACTATGTCTTTTACAGACAATGGTTCCCCTACTATGTATTTTACAGAGAATGGTTCCCCTACTATGTCTTTTACAGACAATGGTTCCCCTACTATGTCTTTTTACAGACATCGGTTCCCCTACTATCTCTTTTACAGACATCGGTTCCCCTACTATGTCTTTTACAGACAATGGTTCCCCTACTATGTCTTTTACAGACAATGGTTCCCCTACTATGTCTTTTACAGACAATGGTTCCCCTACTATGTATTTTACAGATAATGGTTCCCCTACTATGTCTTTTACAGACAATGGTTCCCCTACTATGTCTTTTTACAGACATCGGTTCCCCTACTATGTCTTTTTACAGACATCGGTTCCCCTACTATCTCTTTTACAGACAATAGTTCCCCTACTATGTCTTTTACAGATAATGGTTCCCCTACTATGTCTTTTATAGACATCGGTTCCCCTACTATGTCTTTTATAGACAATGGTTCCCCTACTTTGGTTCCTTGACATTGGTTCCTTGACTTCTGAGAAAGCAGATACCTCAGTCTGCACTCAGAGGTTATAGTTCTTTTCAAAGAAGGAAATTGGTTTACAGCTACATTCTGACACATGTATAGAATAAAGAGAATTCTGTGTGGTTTGAGGTTGGGGGTCAGGCTGTTGGTAATTTTTAATTTACCAGAACCTTATTATAGAACAAGACCCTGAGACAAGGCTCTCAGCATAACTGATGCTTTATTCATTATTCAAAGACAGAGTCTTGTGGAAGCTTTCAGCAACACAGAACAGTAACTGAAATGTGTCACAACAGCTTCAAGTGAGACCCTGAAAGTCTTAGCCTTTTATAGATAATAGCATACCTTATCTCAAAAGTACAAGTATATAAAACCCCTTTTGCAACTTTCTGTGGGCTCTGTGGTTACAGCTGTGCAAACAGCAATGTGCACGTAGGGGCTTAGCTAGTCAGCACTATCATGTCTGGCCCTTGTGATTTTATAAGATGGTATATTAGACTTATATTTTATACTTTACATATATAGCATATTTGTATACTTTGATCTCCTACCTCACCTGCCTTGGGTTGTCTCACCGGGGATTTTATGTGTCCCTTGTGAGATGTGGGGCATCTAATGGGGTAAAATATAACTCAATAGTTTGGAGAAAGACATAGATACCCATTTTGTATTCTGCAGAACAATATTAGTCATGATCTATGTATGGACAAAGTACATTTTGGGGCCCCTAAATACCCATTGGGCTACAAACTGGTTAGTAGAGGCCTGGCATTCATACTTGGATGTTTTATCTTGGTACCTAATAGGTAACTTTAAAAAAACTTTGTCACTTGGTAGTTTGGCATAGCAAAGTTTGCATAGCAAATAATTTCCTCTGCCATTTAAACTTTTATTCTTGAACCAACAAATGTATTTGTAGCTGTAATATTGGTGTGTAGGCGCCATCTCAGTGCATTGTGCCTGAGTCTGAGCTTTCAGCCAGCGCTACACATTAGAACTGCTTTCAGCTAACCTATTGTTTCTCCTACTCCCATGTAACTGGAGGAGTCCCAAGCCGGACTTGGATTTCTTACTATTGAGTGCTATTCTGATACCTACTGGGAGCTGCTATCTTGCTCCCTTCCCATTGTTCTGCTGATCGGCTGCTGGGAGGGGGGGGGGATATCACTCCTACTTGCAGCTCAGCAGTAAAGTGTGACATTTATCAGAGCACAAGTCAAATAACTGAGGGCACCTGAGAAATGAAGAATATAAAAAAAAATCTG
This sequence comes from Xenopus tropicalis, assembly GCF_000004195.4. NCBI lineage: Eukaryota > Metazoa > Chordata > Amphibia > Anura > Pipidae > Xenopus > Xenopus tropicalis. Next base: position 126,280,411 of record NC_030684.2, on the reverse strand, counting down.
TTTGCTGTTTTGAAGAACGGATTTCAGTATAGGATTCTGATGGAGGAGCTCTTTTTGGATTTTTGGATTCCCCCTAATGTGTAATTTCCAAAAATATATGACATTCTGGGGTAAATATATTTTTTGTGGCTTTACCCCACATAAAATGAAGTAAATGTAGGCACTTATATAATTTTGGGGAATCTACATGCCAGTTTAGTAATCCTATGCACAATGGGTATCAAACTCTTCAGTGGACCCCTGCAATTCATATTAAGGATGTTTTATCTCGGTAACAGCCAATCCAATATCAAATAAGGTGAGAAAAAAAATCAAAAACCACAACAGCAGCTGAATAGAGTATGAGTAAGTTCCCTTCAGGCAGGAAACACGTCAGGTAATATGTCCTAATAAAATCTGTGATTTTTAATTTTATTCAGCTGCTGTGATTTTTGAATTTTCGATTTTTGATTTTTTCTCACCTTATTTGATATTGGATTGGCTGTTGCCCATGACCTGGACTGAGGTTTGAGATGTGAAATCACTTTTTTGTAAAGAGGCAGCTTACTAGCTTGCTTCCCCTTATTTGTTTTGTCTCGATACCTAATGACTCAAGTGAGAAAGTTTTGTGGTGAATTTCAGATGAATTATCAAAACTGCTCACTTCAGTTGTTGGACTGGGTACTTTGGAGTAGAAAGACGTGGGTACCCATTTTGGATTTGGCTGAATGTGTACTTTCCAAAGTCATATATTTTTCTGGGATAAATATATTTATTATTCTGGGTAATAAACTATTCAGCAGAACCATATCAATCATATTTAGGGTGTTTGTATTGGCATTTAATGATAATTGTGAGATACGAAGTTGCAAAGCGAAAGTTTTAAGGTGATTTTTTTCAAATTTTCTCATTTTTTGTAAAAAAAAAGTGTTAAAAAACTTGATAGTTTGGAGATCAAAGACTTACAGATTTTATATTTGGCAGAATGTGTACTTTAAACATATATATGGTTTCCTGGGTAGAGCATTTTTTGCCTGTAGTAGTTTGTTGTAGGAGAGGGTCAGGGAGAGTGAACATGCTCTTTCTCTGCTTGAGTCAGCTCTACCTTGGCTTGTCTCGCTTGGGCTTTGGCCGTATTGCGGGCTTGTACAATTGCCTGTACCACTAAATTTGGGGAGGCAGTGTTGACATTAATGGCCCAGAATTCCTCATAAGCCTCTGCATTTTAGCCTCTGGGTTTTTAGGCTGATGCCACACATGGCGTTTTTACACTGCGTTTTTTCTCAGCCTAAAAACGCCACACAAGCCACACAGCCCCTGACTATGGCATTTTTCAGCCTAGTACTGGTGATGTAAGCAAATCCTGTTTCCATGGTGCTAATAGTGCGAAATAGCAAAAAACGCTGTGTATTTCCGCTAGGTCTGGAAGCTGCCTTTGTGTATACATAGGAATAGCTTGCTTTGCAAATACTGGCGTATTTCGGCCTACGCTTGAAAAATCCGTGCTAAGGCGTTTTCTAGCGTATTTCCGCATTGTGTGGTTTGCTTCGAGTCTTTTCAAGCTATTTCTATGGATGATGATATCGGGCGTTTTTCAGCCGCCGAGAGAATTAGAAAAAACGCAGCGGAAACGCCACATGTGGCATCAGCCTTAAGCCATAGAGGGCTCAAGCGCAGGTCCTATGTGTTGATGGGGGGGGTCATCTAAGTGTTATTTGCAAACTAAAGTGGTCAGAGATGGCTTGTGGGAGATACACAATTTGGCCAAGGAGAGATAGGATATCTGGGGTGATCAGGGCCAGGTCTATTATAGATAGTGACTTGTGAGTGATAGGAGTAGGCTTACTGTGTTGGATGTTTCCATCTCCATGCATCCTGAAACAGCATGGAGGTGGTACTTTGTGCTAGTCTCATGGGACCTTGAGTGGAAGAGTTTAATCTGTCAAGAGATGGGTCCATACATGAATTAAAGTCTCCTATTAGGCAGGGCAGGGCTGGAGAAAAATCAGCTAGCTTATTCATTATCTGATTAAGTATCTCTAAGGAAAATGGTGGTGGGATATATAGATGTTCTGATGCATCTTTTCCACCACAAATGAGCTGGAGATGGTTTCCTGGCCAAGTGTGTCTTTCAGCCAACTTTCTATAAAGAGTTGTGGTTGTCGCCGCACATTCTTGCAGCGAAGCCTATTTCCTAAATCTTCTGATTTAGTGATGGCTTGCTGCAGTTTCTGTTTAATGGCCTGTATATCTGTTTGCATGTGGGGACAGCATCATCAAGGTGAGATACTTTGTTTTCTAGTGATGTGGTGCACTCTCTAATGGTTTGTAGGTCATGGTGCAGTAATGAAAGATCTACCTTTCCTCCAGCTGGGTGGTGGCTGCTGTGCGACTCACAATTATGGCCTCAAGTCGCTCGTCCATGGTGGTTTCAAGGGGCGAGGGGTCTGGCTGTGAGTCCGGGAGGATTGGTGATGGTGGCTGCCATACTGTGTCCTCCTCTGGGGCCTGGTGTGCGTGGGTGAACCTCTCCAGGCCGGCTGCTGCTTCAGAGCGGGCCCTTTGCGAGTGTTGCCCCATTTCCGCTAGTCTGTGTGTGTCAGGTAGGTTTAGTGCAGGTTTCAGTGGCTGAAGAGCAGGTCAAATGCTAAGGGACCGGCAGGAGAACTAATCAGTGCAAAGAGCTAATGTTAGTTACAACTGTTCAAATCGCCATCTTGGACCCACATCCAAATTTAAAAAAAAAAAAAAAAATCTTTACAGCTCTAAAGCTGGCCATACACGTGGCGATCTGACGATGTTTCGTACGACCATCGGTCGCACGAAACATCGTCAGATCCGCCACACACCATTCAGGGCTGAATCGGCAGGTAAGGAGGTAGAAACAATAGGATTTCTACCTACTTCTGCCGATTCAGCTCTGAAGGGAGAATTTTGGTCAGGCGTCTTCTATGGCGCCGATCAAAATTTTCTAACCTGGCCGATCGGCGAGCCGACCGATTTCAGCAGCTTCCTGCGATATCGGTCGGCTCGCTGACATGCCATACACGCACCGATTATCGTACGAAACGAGGTTTCGTACGATAATATCGGTGCGTGTATGGCCACCTTAACTCTTGTTCCAAAAGTTGTCCAAGAAAAAAACTAGGTAAAGCAATAGTGCCCCCAAGGAAATGCCCATAAATTCAGAGAGCACAAAATGTTCAAAAAATGTCTGCCACTAAATGCAAACGGACTGCAAGATTCTTCCAGTACAAACAGCTAAATCTTGTGGCATGAGCAGTATTAACAGGCAGCTTGTCTTCTCGCAGTTACTATACATCCTACCCAAGTGCTAAAACCACATCTGTTTTATCATGACACGCCTGTGCTACTGCAGTTTTCAGCTGAACATATATATAATATATTGGGTTTATTTCATGTTTAAATGATTCCCTTTTTCTCTGTAATAATAAAACAGTACCTGTACTTGATCCCAACTAGGATATAATTACCCCTTATTGGGGGCAGAACAGTCCTATTGGGTTTATTTCATGTTTAAATGATTCCCTTTTCTCTGTAATAATAAAACAGTACCTGTACTTGATCCCAACTAAGATATAATTACCCCTTATTGGGGGCAGAACAGCCCTATTGGGTTTATTTCATGTTTAAATGATTCCCTTTTCTCTGTAATAATAAAACAGTACCTGTACTTGATCCCAACTAAGATATAATTACCTCTTATTGGGGGCAGAACAGTCCTATTGGGTTTATTTAATGGTTAAATAATTCCCTTTTCTCCGTAATAATAAAACAGTACCTGTACTTGATCCCAACTAAGATATAATTACCCCTTATTGGGGGCAGAACAGCCCTATTGGGTTTATTTAATGGTTAAATAATTCCCTTTTCTCCGTAATAATAAAACAGCACCTGTACTTGATCTCAACTAAGATATAATTACCCCTTATTGGGGGCAGAACAGCCCTATTGGGTTTATTTAATGGTTAAATAATTCCCTTTTCTCCGTAATAATAAAACAGTACCTGTACTTGATCTCAACTAAGATATAATTACCCCTTATTGGGGGCAGAACAGCCCTATTGGGTTTATTTAATGGTTAAATGATTCCCTTTTCTCCGTAATAATAAAACAGTACCTGTACTTGATCCCAACTAAGATATAATTACCCCTTATTGGGGTTAGAACAGTCCTATTGGGTTTATTTCATGGTTAAATGATTCCCTTTTCTCTGTAATAATAAAACAGTACCTGTACTTGATCCCAACTAAGATATAATTACCCCTTATTGGGGGCAGAACAGTCCTATTGGGTTTATTTAATGGTTAAATAATTCCCTTTTCTCCGTAATAATAAAACAGCACCTGTACTTGATCTCAACTAAGATATAATTACCCCTTATTGGGGGCAGAACAGCCCTATTGGGTTTATTTAATGGTTAAATAATTCCCTTTTCTCCGTAATAATAAAACAGCACCTGTACTTGATCTCAACTAAGATATAATTACCCCTTATTGGGGGCAGAACAGCCCTATTGGGTTTATTTCATGGTTAAATGATTCCCTTTTCTCTGTAATAATAAAACAGTACCTGTACTTGATCCCAACTAAGATATAATTACCCCTTATTGGGGGCAGAACAGCCCTATTGGGTTTATTTCATGGTTAAATGATTCCCTTTTCTCTGTAATAATAAAACAGTACCTGTACTTGATCCCAACTAAGATATAAATAATCCTTATTGAAGGCAAAACAATCCTGTTGGGTTTAATTATGTTTTAATAATATTTAATGTTTTTTAGTAGGTATGGAGAGCCAACTTACAGAAACATCTCTTATCCAGAAAACCCCATGCCGGCACATTCTTTTATAATTGACAGGTCATTCATTCAGAAAGGAGGTGCCTTAGACATGTAATAACTATAAGCAAGGTCACGCATACACATTTTGTTTAATGCCCTCTTCTGTTACAGGGAGTAACAAGTGACAAGAGGACTACATGTACAGTACGTGTGTATTTACTGGAAAATTTTCTAACCTGTCATACCAAAAATGTTATTAGTGGCCACAGTTTTAGTTTCTCACGTTTGCTAAGCCTTTTGTGCAGATATTTGCTTCTACAACCACAGGTTCCTGTTTGAGGGGAACACAAGACCCCCCCCCACACACAAACCAGTATAAAGCTGCAGGTTGGCTGCACAATGGGCTGTTGGAAAGTTCTCCTGCTCCCCAGGATCTTCCTCTCACTGTGCAGGTAGAGCGGCTCTTTTCTCTCCTCAGCTTATGCTCCTCATCTTATTCTATAGAATTCTCATGCACACTCACTCTTACATAGGCTTTTATTTGTGTTTTTAATGAATAACTACTGTATTTTCTGGCTTAGTATTTCCTTTCTGTATTTAGTGCATCAGGAGACCATGGGACCGTCCAGCATCTGCCTTGTGGCTCTGCTTTCCCTACTGATCCCGGCTCACTCGGCCCCTGATCCCACCCTGGACACTCACTGGCAGCTGTGGGTTAAAACTCACCAGAAGAGCTATAAGGATGCGGTAAGGCTTGTATGACTTTTTTTTAACCCTGATACTGACTGGAGCAATAATACTGGCAGCATTGTTAAACTGGCATCATACCCCTTGTGCAACATGAGTGCAATTGATGGGGCTTGTACTGAACATACATTTTGCCTTCTGTATTTATCATGAATGTTTGATGTATGTCTTTAGCTAAACAGGGAAACTGAAGCTGCTTTGTTTTAAGTTCTTATAAGGTAGATAATTGCATTACTGGAGCTCAGATAAGCCCCTGCATAATTTTGTTTATTTGTGCACTAGTAATATGTTAGATATAAACAGCCTATTACAATTGCCAGGAAGAGGAACGTGCCAGACGGACCATCTGGGAGGAGACACTGAAATTTATCACAGTCCATAACTTGGAATATTCCTTGGGACTCCACACTTATGAGGTTGGGATGAACCATCTGGGAGATATGGTAAGAACTCCAACCTTCTATGCAGAGTGTTTGTATGACTACTTTCTGAGACGGATGAATGAAGTTCTTTTTAGAAAAATCCTGTGAGAGAGCAATCCTCATCCTTCTTCTTTCTTTGCCTCCCTTGTGCATGCACAGTATAGTGAGAAGCTGAACGTTAACAAAAAAAACTCCACTCTTGTGATCCGGCCCCGGGTTTGGCAGCAGTTTCTCTGGCCTGGGATGGCGCTTATACTGCAACCTGATACATGAGCACCTTTCTCTTGCCTTCCTAAAAGGTCTCTTCTCCAAGATGAATACTGGGGTTATTTTTATAGTTGATGAGTTCCCTCTCTAAGGATAGCCTCACCCTTAGTCCTGCCACTATCCCAGGACTTGTCTCTAGCCCTGATTCCTTTGGTTGTCCTAGCACTCTGGCATCCAATAAGATCTCTCCCTTGATGCTGACAAAACACATCCCTGCTGTAGAAGTGGGAATTAATAGTAAACAGCAGCATTTTCAGGGGTGACTGGATGTAACTGGGCTTGGCCTAAGCTGCTATTTTTAAAAATAAACTGTACACTTATTATTAATGTCTTTTTTATTCTTACTTCATTGATATCCTTCTTATCATTTATTATAACAATACACTGGAAAAGCGTATATGTGTATAGTGTATACATGTGTATCCCTGTGTAACCTAGCTGTATTGTTATTATGTGCCAGACAGGTGAGGAGGTGGCTGCAACAATGACAGGTTACATCGACTCAGGGGATTCATTGGACAATGTGGTCCACGTACCGAAAGAGATACTAGAGGCTCTGCCGCCGGCATCAATAGACTGGAGAACCAAAGACTGTGTCACCCCTGTGAGAAATCAGGTATGTGTGTGTGTATAGTATTTAAAGGATAGTAGAGATGAACCCAAAGCCTCCATATAAATATATCTTAGTTTAAGGCTACCAGATCACGTTCGAATCTGTCATGTTTGGCAAATCTGTCCTGTTTTTTGTCATGCAATTAATTTTTCTGCCGCAAATTCTGACGCTCATTTCATGAAATAATCCGCCAATGGTGAAACGCAGAAGTTTGCTGCAAATCCATGCCTGCCGACTTATTTTGCCCATCACTAGTCACAGACATGCTTCAGGAAGCTGTATTTACCATATAGGCTCTAGAGGGCCCATACATAGAGCAACAGCTTTAGGGGGCAGCCCTTGGGCAGCTTAATGGTAAATTAAAATGTTTCCTAGGGCAAAAAAAAATCTCCCCCACTGGTGCTGGATATTTTCTGGCTTATGTGCATTACACCAGGTTATTTTGCTCATGTCCTGGATGTCACCAGTCCAAAATACTGTCACTGTCAGGAATACTTATGGGTAGGAGTGTGGGAATTGCTGGTTGGTATTATTGCAATGACATTGACTACAATGAACCATTCTGTTAGCCGTTCAATATAATTCCCAACACTAGAGTGTAAAGCGATGAAAGGACATTCAAATAGAAATGATGGTGCAATAAATACTTTATCTACTGCACATTTATCACTATAATTTACTTTTAGAGAATGCAACTAATCTCCCTGCAGTGCCATCGCACCGGCGAGAATGTAAATTGCTGGTGGGATGGCATATGCGTCGCCACGATTTGCCGAAGTTGCGAAAGTTTCCTCTCAAGGCAACTTTGGGCGAGTTCGGGACATTGCAGCGACGTATGCCATTCCACTGGCAATTTACATTCTAGCCAGTGGGATGGCATGGCAGGGAGATTAGTCGCTCTGGGCAATGAAGATTTGTTGCTCAGCGACTAATATACCCGTGTGTCACTGCCCTAACAGGGATCATGCGGATCTTGCTATGCTTTTAGTGCCGTGGGGGCCCTGGAATGCCAATGGAAAAAGAATACGGGCAGACTGGTCACATTCAGCCCCCAGGAACTGGTGGATTGTTCCTACACTGTAGGAAACAATGGCTGCAAAGGGGGACATTTCAATCGTGCATTCGCATACATGAATAAATATGGCGTTATGGAGGAATCTGCATACCCATATACAGGAAAGGTAATTACTATTTTGTGGGAAGATACGCTTGCTAACAAGTTGTTCCCTAGTTGTTTCGTTACTTTGATCATTTGTATGCAAAGAAAAAGAAATTCTGATAACATTTGCACATGCAATACCCTCAAGACTAAAGCTGGCCATACACGTGGCGATCCGACGATGTTTCGTACGACCATCGGTCGCACGAAACATCGTCAGATCCGCCACACACCATTCAGGGCTGAATCGGCAGGTAAGGAGGTAGAAACAATAGGATTTCTACCTCCTTCTGCCGATTCAGCTCTGAAGGGAGAATTTTGGTCAGGCGCCTTCTATGGCGCCCGATCAAAATTTTCTAACCTGGCCGATCGACGAGCCGACCGATTTCAGCAGCTTCCTGCGACATCGGTCGGCTCGCTGACATACCATACACGCACCGATTATCGTACGAAACGAGGTTTCGTACGATAATATCGGTGCGTGTATGGCCACCTTAAAGCTGTATTTTTTAGCATAGCCACAGTAGTGAGCTCACCGCAGACATGTTAGTGGGCTCATCAGTGCAGTGCAAGGCTTGAAAACCAGGTGTGGGAGGTTTAGCCTTAAAGGGCACGTTTAATGCTGCATTTGTCAGTGCTTTATGAAATAAAGTATAATAATATTTTATCGTTCCAAAAGTCACGCAGTTCCCATATTTGCTACATTTGTCATGTGCCAAATTTGTCCTGCAATGGCTGCCATTTTTTATGCAAGATTAACAAGTAATTATATCCTTAATAATCGAAAGTGGTAAGTTTTTTTGGGCCCACTTAGGCCAACTCAATATTCTGCTATTGTCAGATTTCTTGACATCATAGCAAATGGCCACATTAATGAATAGCTTATTTAATTATTACCAATGAATCATTGTATAATTATGTTATAATGGGCAATTACAGGCAACACTGTGGGGCAGCACAGGTTTGGTGGGTTTGTGCTGATAAACGTATCTATTGCCGAAGTCACAGGGCAAACTTCTTGGAAGGTTCCTCCCTGCTAGTTATGTAACTGTAAAGCCACCCCACAGCTACAGGGTGCAAACAGAGCCCTTTCCTTACAATGAGAACCAAGCAGGCACGAAGGCAGACATTTTTGTGGCACCAGAATGGTAATGATACTTTATTTTGTCCTATTGTGTATAGAGTTCATTTAAGGGGCCCAGCTGTGCGGTGACCTTTGCAGTGCAAAGAGATAGTTTCTGGCTTTACCATTGGGTTATACTGAATCTACCGATGCAGACAAAGCATCAATACATGTTTCTCTGGTTTCATTGATGGTGCAGATAAAGTCTGAGTAGAGTCTGTTCTTCTCCCTATTCCCCACCAGGAGGCACAGTGCAAAAGGAAGAAGCGAAGTAATACTGGAGTAGTAATGAATTTCCATAAAATTCCTGCTGGCAATGAAACACTTCTTAAGAATGCCGTTGGGACAGTAGGACCTGTGTCTGTTGCCATAGACAGCAGTCATCAAGGGTTCCGTATGCACAAGTCAGCAGGTGGGTACCAGAGGCTGGGTTATACTGTACTGTCTCTGTATAACAGGATTCCCCCTCTTCAGAGCTCTAGAAGTTTCTAAACTACAACTCTCATTACCCATATACATGCAAAGGTCTTACAATGGATTTAAAAAAAAAAAAAAAAAAAAAGCTTGGGTTCTCCCAGAACTCAACTGAGAAGAAACAAAGTACAAAGTATACACAGGGATAAATAATAAATAAGTATAAATATACAGAGATCAAGTGCCATGTGGAAAGATGACACAGTAGGAAGGAGGTTTGTGGCCTGCAGACACCACAGTCTAAGAGAGTAAGTAACACACAGGCACAAATTAGGGCAAAAGTGCACAAACATTTTTGTCACTGGCCCTTAAGTGCCCAGACTGGACTAGACAAAATAATGTTCTACCAAAAGGTAAGAATTCAGGGATAGAGTTCCAGAGGTAAGGAGCAGCGAGATAGAAAGGTTTAAGACAAGAGAGCGCAGTGGGTGTGGATGGTGTGAAAAGACGGAGGCTCTGAGAGGAACGGAGGAGACGGCAAGGAATGTTCAGGGAGACAATTGAGGAAATGTAGTGAGGAGCAGAGGAGTGATTAGTGAAGGGCTATGAATGTTAGCTAAAGGATTTAGGGTGCTATCCTTTGCTTAACAAGTAGTCATAAAAGAGATTTTACCTGGGGCTGAACAGGTTCCCTTCTTAGGAGGGAGAAGGGAAGTCTAGCAGATTCCAGGGGAAAGAGGTGGAAGTCTGAGAAACCTGTTAGTAAGAGGTTGCAATAGCCCAAACAGGATAGGATAAGGGTATGGATCAGTGTTTTAGCTGTTACTTGAGAAACAGGGGCATAGCTACAGTGGAAGCCGACTCTGCAGTCAAAAGGGGCCCAGGAGTGAAGGGCCCCAGTGTGGCCCTAACTAGTGAGCCTATTTAATACTTCTTGATAGAATAGGTTAACTTAACAATGCTTTGGGGCCCTAAATTGAATTGGCTGTGGGGCCCAGTAACAACTAGTTAAGCCACTGTTGGGAAAGAAAGAGGCATATCCCTTATGGCAAAATTGTGATGGAAACAAGTCAGGTTTTGACAGTGGCATTAATATAATTCAAGAAGGGTAGGGACTGGTCAAAGTTTACCCTTAATTTGCCATATTAATAGGGTTAATGATCGTGCCATTAGTAGTGATGGTAAAAGGAGGAGAAGGGCCAGGTTTGGGTGGGATGACCATGAGCTCTGTTTTAGCTAGGCTCAGTTTAAGGTGGCGTTGGTTCATCTGGGAGGAGAAAGTTAGGAGGCAGTTAAAGATCTGAGTCTGGATTTTAGTGGTTACTAATGGGGTGTCTAAATGTACTGTATCTGGCTGTAATCTGCATATTTTAGATCAAATAAAATAAAATAAAGCTTTTTAAAAAGAGAGTGGAGGGAGGGCAGCAAAGGGGTGAGTACGGAACCACAAGGCACCACCACACTAAGCTGCATGTAGTAAAAGCAACAGAGGAGTGGTTAAAAACCCTGATCACAGATGACAAAAAAAAAATTAGCAATAGAATGGAATGGTCAGCAGTATCCAAAGCAGAGAATAAATCCAGGAGAATGAGAATAGATTGGTGCCCTTTGGATTTAGCAATCTGAAGATCTTGTACAACTCTACAGAAGGCCATTTCAGTGGAATGTGCAGTTCAAAACCAGCAGATTATGGGTGCAAATAAATTAAGAACAGGTGTAGGATATCTTATCTGGAAACAATTGTCCAGAATTCTGGGAAGGCCAGAATTCATAGACACTATTTTAATCATTTAATTCAAATGAAAAAAAAACAAACAAACTGATGCCCTTTCTCTCTACAATCATAAAACAGTACCTTGTGCTTGATAGTAACTATGTTGCATTAATCCATATTGGTGGCAAAACAATATTATTAGCAGACTTTAGGTATGGTGGTCCAAATAATGGAATGATCCCTTATCCAGAAAACCACAGGTTATTCTGGATAACAGGTCCCATATGTGTAATACAAGTAAAAACAGGATGTTCCAGGAACGTAAAGGCTAGCAGTACAAGAGAGACGGGGTTGTAGTTAGATGGACAGGATGGGTCCATTGTAGCCTCTTTAAAGGGACAGTAACACCAAACAATGAAAGTGTATAAAAGTAATTACAATATAATGTACTGTTGACCTGCATTGCTACAACTGGTGTGTTTGCCTCAGAAAGACTACTATAGTTTATATAAGTTAGCTGCTGTGTAGCCATGGGGGCAGCCATTCAAAGGAGAAAAGGCACAGGTTACTTAGCAGATAACAGATAAACTCCCATTATATGGGGCTTATCTACTAGTTATCTGCTATGTAACCTGTGCCTTTTCTCCTTTTTTCCAGCTTGAATGGCTGCCCCCATGGCTACACAGCAGCTTATTTATATAGTAGCTTTTCTGTAGCAAAAACACCAGTTTTTTTGCAGAGCAACAGCACATTATATTTTAATTACTTTAAAACACTTCAATTTTTTGATGTTACTGTTCCTTTAAACAAAGAGGGGAAAGTACCAGAAAGAAATTCAATATATAAGCAAAGCTGGCCATACACGCACTGATACTATCGTACGAAACCTTGTTTCGTACGATATTCGGTGCGTGTATGGCAAGTCGGCGAGTCGACCGATATTGCAGGAGGCTGCTGATATCGGTCGACTCGCCGATCAGGCCAGTTAAAAGATTTTGATTGGGCGCCATAGAAAGCGCCTGACCAAAATCTGCCGTCGGGGCTGAATCGGCAGAAGGAGGTAGAAATCCTATTGTTTCTACCTCATCTGCCTGTTTCAGCCCTGAACGTTAGTGGCGGATCTGACGATCATCAGATCGCCATGTGTGTGGCCACCTTAAGAGCTGGAGTAAGGGTAGGGACACCAGGGCCATTTAATAAATGGGCAAAAGGGGCATTTGCCCAGGGCCCACCAGGATAGGGGGCCTACTAGCACACCTTTCATCTGGGATAACTTTTGGCAGAAGTACCCTGCCTTATGTGTTCCTATGTGCCTCCCACCATCTTCTCCCTATGAACACAGAGCTGCAGAACACAGGTAGCTCTGTATTCAAAAAAAGCAAACTGTGGTTTGCATCCTAATTTTGCACACTGAAATAAATTCAGGGATGGAATTACAAAGGAAAGGAGAAACAGTCATTGAAACAGCAGAAAAGTGGATGGAGTAAAGAGATGGGTAATGATGTACTAGGGAATTAAATTTATGAAGTTATTCTTTGCTGAATGGGCTAGATGAGCCCAGATGAGAAGCCTCTTATTTCTTATGTATGTATGTATATCTTTATTTATAAAGTGCTACTTATGTACGCAGCGCTGTACAGTAGAATACATTAATATAAACAGGGGGTTATTAAAATAATATTAAATAAATACAAAGTATAACAATAAATACAAGATAAATACAGTTGCAATAAGTTAAGAGTCAAAGACACAAGAGGATGGAGGTCCCTGCCCCATAGAGCTTACAATCTATATGGGAGGGTAACTTGCAGACACAAATGGGCAAATATAAGTGCTGTAGGTCACAGTGGGTGACACTACAATATAAGTGCCAGTTCCCAGATCAGGTGCTGGGTGAGTGCTCCAAAAGGGAGTCTTTAAGTTTAGTTTTAAAAAGACTGAGGGAGGATTCTCTCCGGAGGAAATCAGGGAGGGCATTCCCAATGTAAGGGGCAGAAGGATTAGTATAGAAAAGTGACCTTTGGCTTTGGCAACCTGAAGATCATTTGTAACTCTGCACAAGGCTGTCCCACTAGAATGTGCAGGCCAGAAACCAGATTGTAGCGGGTCCAACAGATTATGGGCGTTAAGAAAGTTAGTAATACGGGAGAAGACGATACACTCAAAGATTTTGGAGGCAAGCGGTAGAAGCGAGACAGGGTGGTAGTTAGAGAGACAGGACGGGTCCAGCGTGGTCTTTTTAAAAATAGGCTTGACACAGGCCTGTTTGAACAAAGAGGGGAACATTCCAGAAGCCAGAGAAGAATTGAAAATGTGAGAGCTGAAGTGTAAGCTCAGCAGCACAGTGTTTAAGCAGAGAAGGCGGCATAGGGTCAAGAGAGCAAGTGGTGAGCAGGGCTGACAAGAGAAGCTGGGAGACTTTTACAGGACTGAAAGAGTGCAGAAGGGGGGCTGAGGAAGGAAGAGCTGGTTTGTATTAGTAGAGGGGGGAATCTGATTGCGGATGGACTCCACTTTGTTCTTGAAGAACTCAGCCCTCAGTCCTGGGGAGAGTGCAGAAAGTTAAGTAATGGAGTTGGTGAGGGACACAGATATTGAATATAGAAAACAGGCGTCGCGGGTTGGATTTATTATTGATTATAAGGGTATTGTAATTATCCTGTTTAGCCTTCGACAAGGCAGAGTTGAGGCAGGCCGATAGGAATTTATAATGGATAAAGTCGGCTTGTGTACGGGATTCCCTCCACGTTCTGCAGACCTCGCACAGGACCGTAAGAATTTGGTGCGCACATTTAGCCAGGGACGTGGGTTTTGAGCCTGAGTACACTTAAGATGAAGAGGTGCAAATGAGTCAATGGTGAAGGCTAGTATGCGGTTCTACTCGCTAACCAGGGTATCAGGGTCAGACATCTTGTTAAAGGAGGAGAGACTGTACCGGAAAGAGTGAGCTAAGGCCCCGGTCATGTGCAATTCAAACTAATACAGTGGGGGAAGGAGAGTGAGAGACAGAAAATGTAACCAGGTGATGGTCAGAGAAGGGGAAGGGGACACTGTTAAAATCAGAAAGGGACAGATTTTTAGTAAAGACTAAATCCAGAAAGTGGTCGGAGCGTTTGTCCACTGCTGGAGCTCAAAAGAGGAGGTTAGGCGGAGAAAACGTGAGGGCCAGGGTTGTGAGGGATCATCAATGTGGGAGTTGAAGTCCCCAAGGATGATTGCAGGGCTGTCAGTACAGAGGAAAAAGGAGAGCCAGGTTTTAAAGTCAGAAAGAAGGTAGCAGGGGAGGAGGCTGATGGGGGCCTGTAAATGACAGCCACCCGTAAAGAGAGGGGATGGAAGATTTGAAGGCCATGCAGAGAAGGAGGATTAATACAGAAAGTTCAAGACTGAAGGTGAGATTGGTGAGAGGCCAGTTAGAGGCAAGTTCCTGTATCCTAGGCAAATGGTGTCTCTGGTAATATTGCCTGGGAAAGCTACGAGTATTACTCTCTAATGTAAAATAATAAACATTTTCTGTAAAGCATTGCACATAGGTACCCCATGCATAAATGGCATCATATATTTACTCAGTAACGCAAGACAATACAATAAAGTTTACAAACATTCTTTCCCTGTTTTCATTTACAGGTATTTATTATGATCCATATTGCACCACCAATGTAGACCATGCTGTGCTTGTGGTTGGATATGGTACAGAAAATGGCAAGGACTATTGGCTGGTTAAGAACAGGTAAAACAGCTAAAGAGCAGAAATGTTTTCTGTGAAACTTTGTAGGAATGCAAAAGAGAGGCCCCTGCGTAAATCTTACTTCTTACTCTTTTTCATCAAGTATTCTTTTATGCAGGGTCATCAGTAGAGCAGATCCCTGCCGCCAATGTGCTTGGCCAATGCTCAGGCTGATCTGATTGTTGGCTTCTGGCCCAGCAATCAGATCATACAGCAGGGCCTACAGACACTTGTTAGACAAGGGCCACACCAACATGCTGAAGCAATCCTCACCTAATGGGATTTGCAAGTGTGCTTGATAGATATCTAGACTATATTTTGGCTACTTCAGACAGGCAGGCTTCAGTTCCCCCATCTGCTGACTGGAAGCCACCATTAAACATGAAAAGTTCTGGGAATTCCCACCAGAGCTCATGTTGGTGGACCCCGATGTTATCATAGAAATTAGGCATCCACTTTTTTGATGGTCGGCTTTGGCAACCTGAAGATCATTTGTAACTCTGCACAAGGCTGTCCCACTAGAGTGTGCAGGCCAGAAACCAGATTGTAGCGGGTCCAACAGATTATGGGCGTTAAGAAAGTTAGTAATACGGGAGAAGACGATACACTCTAAGATTTTGGAGCTTGACAAAGGCCTGTTTGAAAAAAGAGGGGAACATTCCAGAAGCCAGAGAAGAATTGAAAATGTGAGAGCTGAAGTGTAAGCTCAGCAGCACAGTGTTTAAGCAGAGAAGGCGGCATAGGGTCAAGAGAGCAAGTGGTGAGCAGGGCTGACAAGAGAAGCTGGGAGACTTTTACAGGACTGAAAGAGTGCAGAAGGGGGCTGAGGAAGGAGGAGCTGGTTTGTATTAGTAGAGGGGGGAATCTGATTATTATGATCCATATTGCACCACCCATCTAACCCATGCTGTGCTTGTGGTTGGGTATGGTACAGAAAATGGCAAGGACTATTGGCTGGTTAAGAACAAGTAAAACAGCTAAAGAGCAGAAATGTTTTCTGTGAAACTTTGTAGGAATGCAAAAGAGAGGCCCCTGCATAAATCTTACTTGTTCTTACTCTTTCATCAAGTATTCTTTTATGCAGGGAGCAGGCAGGCATCAGTAGAGCAGATCTGGGAGTTCTGGGAGTGGTGGGAAGTTCTGGGAATTCCCACCAGAGCTCATGTTGGTGGACCCCAATATTATCATAGAAATTAGGCATCCACTTTTTTGATGGTCGGCGATCTTCTCCATTTAGTTTACAGCGTTTTTTTACGCTGTTTTTTCAGCAAACTGACACAAACTTTTACAAACAGAGAATCTTTTTTCTTTTTCAGCTGGGGAATAGAAACTGGAGACAAAGGATACATCAAAATGGCTAGAAACCGCAAAAACCATTGTGGCATTGCCCAGGCAGCTGCGTACCCAATATTGAGAAGCCTGGTCCTAACAGACTAGATGGCCAATGGTATTTTATCAGCAAGTAAATAATTCTTTTCATTTTTGTCTGCCTAAATCTCTTCTGTTTATTTTAACCTCTAAATTTACAAATGAAACCACGCTTTAACTACTTTTGCTTAAGGGCGAAGACACACGTGGTGATTAATCACCGTGACTTTTTAAAAAGTTGCGCCGACTAATCCGCGAAACAAGAACTGCTAACTCTGCTCTCTATATATGCTCTTACTGTTATTTACATAGTAGCCGAGATTAAAAAATTACACATTGCTATCAAGTAAATCCTGCTTAACTTCTACTTGACCTGCATTTATTCCATATGAGCTTTTATTCCAGGACCCGAATATCATGATTTTCTTGAATTATCTGGCACATAATAAAGATTCTGACACATAATAACTGTCTATGCCAGGGCACAAAAAGGTTGCAAGTCCATAGATTAATGGGTACAGTGAAGACATGCCGGCCTGTCACGTGCCAACACTTGTACCCATTAGTGTGAGAGTCCCTGTGTATTTAGCAGAACCATCTTTGGTGAGACGGTTAATAAGATGAGCTCCCAAGGAAAGTCAGAAAGCTCAGAATTACAGGAAGGCCGTCTCCCAAATAATTAAAATGTTTAAAATGATTTCCTTTGTTCTGTAAACAGTACCTTGTACTTAATCCCAACTAAGATATAATTACCCCTTATTGGGGGCAGAACAGCCCTATTGGGTTTATTTCATGGTTAAATGATTCCCTTTTCTCTGTAATAATAAAACAGTACCTGTACTTGATCCCAACTAAGATATAATTACCCCTTATTGGGGGCAGAACAGCCCTATTGGGTTTATTTCATGGTTAAATGATTCCCTTTTCTCTGTAATAATAAAACAGTACCTGTACTTGATCCCAACTAAGATATAATTACCCCTTATTGGGGGCAGAACAGCCCTATTGGGTTTATTTCATGGTTAAATGATTCCCTTTTCTCTGTAATAATAAAACAGTACCTGTACTTGATCCCAACTAAGATATAATTACCCCTTATTGGGGGCAGAACAGGCCTATTGGGTTTATTTCATGGTTAAATGATTCCCTTTTCTCTGTAATAATAAAACAGTACCTGTACTTGATCCCAACTAAGATATAATTACCCCTTATTGGGGGCAGAACAGCCCTATTGGGTTTATTTAATGGTTAAATGATTCCCTTTTCTCTGTAATAATAAAACAGTAACTGTACTTGATCCCAACTAAGATATAATTACCCCTTATTGGGGGCAGAACAGCCCTATTGGGTTTATTTCATGGTTAAATGATTCCCTTTTCTCTGTAATAATAAAACAGTACCTGTACTTGATCCCAACTAAGATATAATTACCCCTTATTGGGGGCAGAACAGTCCTATTGGGTTTATTTAATGGTTAAATGATTCCCTTTTCTCTGTAATAATAAAACAGTACCTGTACTTGATCTCAACTTAGATTACAGAAAGATCCCTTATCTGGAAAACCCCAGTTCCAGAGCATTCTGGATAACAGGTCCCATACCGGTCCTTGCAGAACATGATCTCCTTGCCCTTCTGTATAGTTGTGTGTAACTTGTGCTTCAGGGTTCCGACAGCAGCCCGTGTCGATAGGCACAGAGCAGATGCGCGTCACTCTAATGCCAAACACTGAAAATAATGGTTACTGGACTTGTGTCTGATTAGTGTCAAAGTGCGAGTGTAACTGCATCAATTTTGACATATTGGCCACAATGACATCAAACCCAACTCCCTCTGGCAACAGGAAGGATACAGGAATTCTGGAAAAAAAATGCTGCATTGTGGGTAAAAACATGGTGATTGTATTCGGATGTGCCCCTTGCACACTGCATGTAAAGTAAGTAAATTACTTTATTATTAATACTCAAAGATGAGCAGAGGAAAACTATGCTGCATAGTAACTACAAATACATAGCATGTAGGGATGAGCAAACTTTCTGCCCCAGTACAGATTTGCAGCAACATTTGTGGTTCAGGCAGTGGCAGTTTTTTCATGAATCTGTGGTAGAATTTCGCCATGTGTCAAAATCAGCACATCTGATATCTCTGTCTCCAGTGATGTAACTAGGTACACCTAGGCCCAGATACAGAATGTGCTCTCGGACCAGTCCCTCCTCCCTCTCCAGTCATGTGCACATGCAAATACCTGCGCTGTTCAGTCCATGATGTGACAATATCGGGCCCCATGGGGGTGCAACCCCCGGTACTTATGCCACTGCCTGAGCCAAGATCAGCACATCTTACATCCCTGCATCAAGATCAAAACAACAGCCTTAACCACAAAGCATTTTGGTGTTTAGTTTATCAGTTTGGTCCATCACTAACAGCAAGGTTTGCCACAGGGGAAACAGTAAATCTTCACATATGACATATTGGCCACATGGATGTTAAAGGAGAAAGAAAGGTAAACACTAAGTAAGCTTTATCAGAAAGGCCAATGTAAATACAGCCATAAGCACTCACAGAAATGCTGCGCTGAGTCCTATATCAAAAGAAACACAGGATTTCTTGTCTCCTTTTGTGTAAACATGTTCTTCAGTATCAGACATCCTCTCCTTTAGGTTCCTTCAGGTTTGGGCCAAGAGCCTCCTCTCTCCCTACCTGTTTTTGCTCCCCCTCGCATCAGAATGTGTAATCTGAGCTACCAAGGGCTAGAGCTGCAGCAGGTAGCTAGGGAGATGGAGCTAAAATGGCAGCTGCTATCTTAAACAAATGGAGGGAGCTTCTAGGGCTGTTTACTTGGTATGGTAAAGCTTTCTGCAGTCTGTAAATGCGTTGCCACCCAGCCAGTAAAATACAAGCCAAACCCAAGGTCAGTATTACACATTTACTGTGAATATACTTGTCAGTAAATTTTTAATACCTTTTTGTTCCACCTCAGATCCTTCTCAGCTTGCCCCTCCTACATCATTGGCCTTCTTCTACATTGTTTTTAAGAGGTGAAAATATTTTAGGTGAGACACAAAATATCTACTTCTAATATATAATTTAAGTGCAAGGGGCTACACACAAACACCCCTGCACAAGTCATGCTAATTATTGAAGCAGCCTCCCATCCCCCACCCTGCAGAATCTCTGGATCCCTGGTCTGCGTCACTGACACAGAAATGTGTGAGGAAAAAGAAAATCGCCAGTCTGGCAAAGCACCTCTTGGGGTGTTACCATGCCAATGTGGGGGTCTTTTGTCAGCGATTTCAAGCTTTTTAAAATATTCACCCCAAAATGGGGCACCCAAAGTTCCCAGGACCCCAAGACTCTTCAGGTGTGACGGAGAAGCAGTAGAGTGCTGTCCCTTACAATTGGTACTGCTACCTTCAAAGGTTCATGTGATTTCACATTCAAACATTAGGGAGAAACCATTTTAAATATGCTCTTGCTCTCAGGGTCGTTTAATGGTGGATTTGGAAAGCTCAATTCTACTATAAGTGATGGATAGAATGTGGGGTGTAATTTCATTACAAATTTTGCACCCCAAAGTCCCAGGAGCCCAAAAATCTACAGGTATGGCGAGGAAGGTGTTGTGTGTTTTCACTGAAAGTTTGGAGCTGCTAGGGGGGGTTAAGTGATTCAGGGGTCATATTTCGATACTGACAGGGTCCATTCAGGCAGGTAGAGCTAACCTCTGGTAATAATAAATTTTCAATACCCATATTTATCTATAACCTAAAGGGCCAGGAACAAGAAAATTGTCACTCCGACAGAGCACCTCTAGAGGGGAGGGGATATCATGCCAATTTGGGGGCTCGTTAAGCTGGAATCATTTTCCAAATTAAGCACCCCAAAACAGGTACTTTTACACTGATGTAGGGAAAGAATGCTCAGAGTGGTAGTTTAAACTGACCTGGGGCACTAAGGTTAAAAAGCAAGGTTTAGGAGTAAAACAGTCTTATTCATTTAAATGTAATAAATACAAGAATGTATAAAAGGCACATTTATTAAATCAAGTTTTTATGTCCTGGTCCAGAAGGAGACAAAACCAAAACCCTGCCATTTTATGCTGGGTAAGTATTTTAAAACTTAGTCTGACTGGGTGCATACACAATATAACACCGGTAGGAAGGCAGAGGGGCAGAAACTGGAAGACAAAAAAGAGAAATAGACACCGGCTGCGTCCCCTAACCCCCCCGTAGGTCCCCCACCCGACATCCTCCCCCGAGCTTAACGCGTCAGGGGAGAAACGGTCGGACAGTGGGAGCGCCGGCAAGGGTCAGGTTTCGGCCGCCGGGGCCCACTAAAGCCAGAACTCACCGGGATTTTTCCCAGTGTCCCGGCGGCCCAGTCCGACCCTGTGTATGTCCTCTTCTTATTGTTTGGGATGTGCATGGCTCGTCGCTTCTACAAAGAGAATGGAGGAGACAGACGGAGTTGGGAAGGAGGGATTGCAGGGAGAGGCATAATCGACTTTCTGTTGGTGGTCACTTTCAATATTCAACTCTGGGTCCTCTGGGTCACTTTCAGCTTCCAAAGATGTTGTGCATGGTTCTATAAAAAGAGATTAATAGAAACATTAGGGCTGCAGGCGGTACAGGGACACCGCACAGATAAAGAGAGGAGACAGAAGAAAAGAGACTGCAGGGGGTAGGCATACTGGTCATCCTGTTGGTGGTCCACTGGGTCAAATTCGCTTTCCAAAGATGTTATGGGGGGTTCTACACATGTTTATTATCTTTAAAAATAATAGCTCAAAGCTGAAGCTGTGTATTACTTTGAGGTACCTGGTTGATTGTCTTGATTGCTGCTTGCCACCCCAGAGACTAGTAGGTATACATGGCATGTGTTGTCCAAGGTTTTCTCTCGGTACCACTTTTCTGCTGTCATGTTGGTATGTGCTAAATATTTAGCAAATATGTGCCTCTTGGAGCGATGTGACATTGTAAATATTTCACACAGTTGCCACACCACCTGACTGGAAACATTGGGAGGTTGAACCTAAAATAGGAACACAACAAATAGAAAATGCTGTAGAAAGGGACAGTGAATGTTTATATAGATGTCTCTCTGAACACAGTGTATATGACATGACCAGGACTGAACCAGTGCCACTTCGCTTCTTCCCTTCTTGCCCCAAAAAAAGTGCACACAACAGTCCAGGATAGGTGTAAAATGGGCACAGCTTTATTACCAATTGAATAAACCATAATGGAGTGAAGTAGGCCCCCCTGCCATGTCGGCCACTCAGCTGCACTGCGCTAAGGTAGGCAAGTGAAGGCATTAGTAGGCCTCACACTGAACTCTTACCTCCTGGGACCATAACCCAAGGAGATGAACCAAACAACATAAACGCCAGGTGTCATAGCCCCTTTTCATTCTGGCAAGAATTCCCTCGCCAAAGTTCCATGCTGTGAACTCAACCGAAACCCCACTAGGAGAATCCCAAACTGCCAAAAACACCAAATCCCTTACCCTCTTGCCAAACCTTGTTTTTGGGCGGTTGGAAGATGATCACCTGTGACTCTGTGCCCCGGCTTGTGCTTGCTGCTGTCTCCTGGCAACGTGGGGTCCTCCTTCCCTCCTCCCTGTGACCCTTCCATCTCTCTGCCTTCCCAGTCAAAGCTTCCCTTCTCTAAACCTTCCGATCTGGGTAGCTCCATTCCACAGTGAAACCCTCTGTATGTATAGGCTTTGACAATTTACACCTTTGGTGGTATCGCCACATGTCTTTTGAAATGCTATGAATCTTCTTCCCTTTTGGTGATAAAAAGAATATGTTGTTGGGGGAATCATCAAATCCCAGTCTTGGCCTTATATTCTCATAGTACATCTTCAACCAACAGAAACAAAACAAAATAATAACTGCATTCCAACAGCTATTATGTCAACACAAATTTAAGATAACCGTTATCATTTCTTCCTCTCCTGTCAATGCAAACGTAGCCACTTGCTGCCTTGTGTTGCTGTGCGCCAATGTTTGTCACTGCTGGCATATCTGTGGCGAACTCTTCTTTTCCATTCAGTGACCTAGGAGTAAGAGTTATTGTAGAGAATGATTTACTTTGTTGACATTTTACCTAAGTCTTTATGGAAATGTTCACTTACTGTCATATTCCACCCCTGGTCTCTGCACATGTCTGTGCACCAGCAATGCCTCTAGGTAATGTATGTTATCATCTCTCTGTGTATCCTCTCTCTCTGTATTTTTAGTGGCATCAATGGCTTTTAAAAATGAGTCTTTTGCCGTGTGTAATATTTTGCGACATTCTTTCAGTGGTTTCACTGTACCAGTTATGGAAGCGTACCCATAAACAAACGAAGAAAAAGTTACTTTGAATGCTTCTAAAACGCAGAGGGCTGGAAGGTCAGATCAGTATGGCTTATGCATTATTACCTTTTCTTGACAACTTCCCGGGATATTCCCCTCAGTCTTTTTTGGATGGAAGTTGTGGCAGGCATTACATAGGGATGGATCAGTTGAAGACAAGTTTGTGCTATTCAAGGCCAGATTTGTGGGCAGGGCACAAAGGCCTGGGCCTGGGGTGGCAAATATCTGGGAGCAGCAGGCCGCCCACTTGGTGCATCTAAACGGGGGACTGGGCAGGAGACTGACAGCTATTTGAATCTCCCACCCATTCCAGTTATCAGTAGGGAGAGGAGCGGTGTGTGTGGGGGGGTTGTGTCTTCAAATCTGGCCCTGGGGCTATTTATCTGGAAGCTTACAAGTCGCTGCTCAGGCTTCAAGTAGTTAAGCATCGTCTATTGGAAGTCTTTCATTTATTCCAAGATAGCATGTTGTGGATTCATTAAATATAGAAATCTAGCCCTATCTTCCACCTAAAAAGAACAAAAGAAAAAAATGTTTGAAAGATGAGAGGCACAGAACTGCAAAGACAACAGGGGATCACATATGGTGGGGATGGATAAAAACTATACATTAAGTGCAAATAAGAAAGCATTAGGGTATTACCAGCATTCTCTGCCAGCCCTCATTGGAGCTACCCAGAAAGGCAAAGGCTAAGTAAATAAAAACATGAAGAAAATGATGGCTGACCCAACAAAGCAAAAGTTTTTAAATTTACCTCCTGTTTGTACCTTGTGACATCCAATCTATGCATAAGGTTATCCCCGAACGCTTGTTTTTATAGGAGTGGGGTGGTTCAATGGATGCCGATTGTACAGATTCCCCAATCTTCATCTTCAGTCCTGTGTTAGTTGTCCACTTGGTTTACAAAGCCCTTTTATTATATTCACAAGAATGACTGACCTAGTGTATAATAATATATAAGAGAAAGTGGCAGCTATCATTAAAAAATACAAGTACATTACCTCGAGTTTGGATCTTAGTTTCTAGCAGTTTCAAATGAAATACCTGCAACATGTTTCTGAGCCACCAGAGGGGCTGACTTGTTACTGCCAGAAACATTCAACCAGCTATTGAGGCAGAAGGCATGATGCGAGTTGACGCTAAACTTAACCTAGGGGCTGCTGTAAGCAGGGGCCCCATCTGCATACCTGAACATGGGGGAGATGGATCTTTTTTAATAGGGGGTGGAGGGACTGAATCTATTTAAAGCATGGCTGAACAAGAGGCCCAAACAGCCCACCACCACTAGCCCATGGTCATATTTTTGAGCCTAAAGTAGTCACCCTCTCTTGCTACCACTGCTATTCACAGCCCTTTCTAAATAATGCTTTTAAAAATGATATAGTATATATTAATAACAATTCAAGTGAATATGTTACCTCTCTAAGCTTGGATCTTGCTCTGTCTTGTCAACATTGTCCATATTTTCTGCTTCTTCTCTTTCCTCTTCTAAACAAACGGATCCCTCCGATGACAATAACGCCATTGGCACAGCACGGTCTGTGGATTGGTCTAAACAAAGAGAGGTTTCAGGTAATCTCAGTTCAGCATCTATGGAATACTGAAATGTTCATACTGATTTTCTTTTTAAGTTTTAATGATAAATGATTTCTTATATTAATGTATCAAGATGGCTGCATTTTGTGAACCCACATGAAGCTGCTGTTGGGTGTCTATATAATGTCGAGAGGTGCCTGGAGTTAGAGGTTTACAGAACAATTAGTCCAAGGATGAATGATCTCAGTAAGTACATGCAATACCAGCACAGCTTTAATTGATAACACTGTTTGTATCCCAATGGGCAATCCTGAGTTGTTTATATTGATACAATATCAATGCTACACACTGCTGATACAAACTCAGCAGAAGTTGATCTCGTTGATAAGAGCTGCGGTTGGTTAACAGCAGTTGTCTCATTTACACATCCCCAAATACACGTTAAATGTTACACAAACTCTAGCAATGGGCAAGAGGTTACTTTGGGTTCACAGTGTTGTTAGAGTTTTATAAACTCCCTAACCCATTAGGGGTACTTATATGTAACATTCTGCCCTTCTTTACACAAATAGGGGTACAAATACTGACAATGTAGACTTTAGGGTTAGGCTTGATACGCAGGGGCAATTCTAAGCAACTTTTCAATTGGTTTTCATTTTTTATCTTTTATAGTTTTCAAATTATTTGCCTTCTTCTTTTGCAGCTTTCAAATGGGGGTCACTAACCCCTACAGTCAAAAAACTATTGCTCTGTGAGGCTACAGTTTTATTGTCACCATTTATTACCTATCTTTCAGCCCCTCTACTATTCATAAAGCAGTCACTCCCTAAACCACTCCCTGGTCCCTAAGGTAAATAGGACCCTAGCAACCAGATAACTACTGAAATTCCAAACTGGAAAGCTGCAGAACCAAAAAGTAAAATAATTAAAAAACTACCATAAATAAAAAATGAAGACCAATTGCAAATTGTCTCAGAATATTACTCTCTACCTCATACTAAAAGTTAACTCAAAGGTGAACAGGAAATAGTCATGACTTGGCCAGTAGGGAAAGCTATTCCACTCAGGCCAAAGGTCAAGTGGATCAGGACTTCCTTAGCTAATACAAAAATTTCCAGACTAAGGGGGGGTGTCCAAAACCAGTACAGGATTTAACCCTAAGGGGGAGATGGGATTTACAATTCATAATTATCATTCATATGTTTTTGCACCTAAATATGATTTTCATGCAGAATTTTTTTTTTTTTTTTGCCATTATGTGAAATACACCATCTAAAAGCTTTTGGGTTCATATAGAAGACAATGGCAGGTGTCCTTTTTAAAGCTGGAAGATCTTTCTTTGCTTTGTGGCTTTAGAGGTTTTCAGGGTTTAATTCAACGCTTGCATTTGTGCGACAATACAGAAAAGTCACTTTTTTCGCATTATTTCCGTGGCTTTTTTCGTTCATGCCTTTTCACTTAGGATCTTTTAATAAATGACTGGACATTCATGGTTTTAGTGGAAATGAGTTTAGTCGTGGTTTCAAAAAATCCTTGAAAAAACCATGAAAATCTGAAGGTTAATAAATCTGACCCTAACCCCATTCATTTTGGGGTCTCCCTACGCCCTAATTCTATGTATATTGAGTATCAAACTGTTCAGCAGACCCCTGGCATTCATACTGAGGGTGTTTTATCCTGGTACCTAATGTCACGTGGGAGATAAGATGCTGTAAAATGCAAGCTTTGAGGTGACATTCTGAAACTTAATATAAACCACTACATTTAGGAAACTTGGAGTTAAAAAAGGATGAATTTACCCCATTTTTGATTTATCAGAATGCACATTTTGCAAAAATATATGGTTTCCTGAGCTGAACTTAATGTCAGTTGAATTTTTGTATATAGTGTATATGTACGTGTACAGGTATGGGACCCATTATCCAGAATGCTCGGGACCTGGGGTTTTTCGGATAAGGGATCTTTACATAATTTGGATCTCTATACCTTAAGTCTACTAAAAGATTATTTAAACATGAAATAAACCCAATAGGACTGTTCTGCCCCCAATAAGGGGTAATTATATATTAGTTGGGATCAAGTACAGGTACTGTTTTATTATTACAGAGAAAAGGGAATCATTTAACCATGAAATAAACCCAATAGGGCTGTTCTGCCCCAATAAGGGGTAATTATATCTTAGTTGGGATCAAGTACAGGTACTGTTTTATTATTACAGAGAAAAGGGAATCATTTAACCATTAAATAAACCCAATAGGGCTGTTCTGCCCCCAATAAGGGGTAATTATATCTTAGTTGGGATCAAGTACAGGTACTGTTTTATTATTACAGAGAAAAGGGAATCATTTAACCATGAAATAAACCCAATAGGGCTGTTCTGCCCCAATAAGGGGTAATTATATCTTAGTTGGGATCAAGTACAGGTACTGTTTTATTATTACAGAGAAAAGGAATCATTTAACCATGAAATAAACCCAATAGGGCTGTTCTGCCCCAATAAGGGGTAATTATATCTTAGTTGGGATCAAGTACAGGTACTGTTTTATTATTACAGAGAAAAGGGAATCATTTAAACATGAAATGAACCCAATAGGGCTGTTCTGCCCCCAATAAGGGGTAATTATATCTTAGTTGGGATCAAGTACAGGTACTGTTTTATTATTACAGAGAAAAGGGAATCATTTAAACATGAAATGAACCCAATAGGGCTGTTCTGCCCCCAACTTTCTGGATAACGGGTTTCCGGATAATGGATCCCATACCTGTATATGTACAGTGTGTTACAATGGAGATGATATGTTCATAAACCCACCAGTACCAAACAGGTCAGAAAAGACTGGGTCACTTATCCAGTACATTTCATTACAGATACAGTACAACCCTGATTGTTTATACAGAGGTGAGTGTGTTTTAAAGTGTCTTAAATAAAAAGAAAATTATATTTTTTAAGCTTGGTCATAATGTTCCTATTACTTGACAGGGTTACCTACCTGTCTGCCTGCAGTGGCCATAAACATAAATACAGATGTCAGAGAATAAATCCACTAACCCAAAGGGTATCAGCTTTATACTGAGAAACTGGAAATGACTGTACAGAACAGTTATCTATAAGTATCTGTAAGAGAGCAATATTGGCCAACAAATGTTGTGGGCCATATTTTATTGTTATCTGTCTTCCGTCAGGCAATTCTTTTGCCATCTTGATGGTTTTGCTCTTGCTAACGGCTATTGCTATAACATCTTCCCACGCGCTGATCTGATATTGGCCAATAGGGCACGGCTGCAGGTCAGAATGTCACTAAGTGCCACAAATACATCAACTGCCTCTTATTCACTGGAACTGAGAACAGCTCTTAAAATTAATTGAAAAATGCAAACCTGTCATTATATTTGTTTAGACAAGATTAGTACAATTTATGCTCAGATAGGGGTTTGATGTCTCACCCAAAGTTTTTGGGTGAGGACAGGCTTTTCCAATGACTCCGCACTCCAACCCCAGCTGAGGATTTAATTTAATATGACTAAAGAGACACAAAGGCCTGCCTCCAGAATACAGCAGGCTAAAGGGGAATATCTGCCCAGAGAATGAAAATAAAGCATGTTTTTGTATATGATGAAAAAGTATATATTTCCAAGTGATATTCCAATGTACATTCATTTAAAACTGAAAACTGAAAGCAGTTTCCTTCCTAGCTTCCCTGACTTTAAATGAATATATCAGAGATCAGCTATCCTCTAGCTCAGGGATCCCCAACCTTTTTTACTTGTGAGCCACATTCAAATGTAAAAAGACTTGGGGAGCAACACAAGCATAATATATGTTCCTGGGGGTGCCAAATAAGCACTGTTATTGGCTAATGGAAGCCCCTTTATGGACTGGCAGCCTACAGAAGGTTCTGATTGGCAGTAAATCTGGTTTTTATGCAACAAAAACTTCAAAAATCAGCACCTGTTTGAAGGCCCCTGGGAGCAACATCCAAGGGGTTGGAGAGCAACATGTTGCTCACAAACCACTGGTTGGGGGACACTGCTCTAGCTAATACTACATTTCCCACAATGCCTTGCTTATTTTCCCTCATTTTACAGAAAAAGCAAAGCATTGTGGGCATTAGAATCTTTAAATTGGATTTAGTAATAAGACAGACAGAAGCGTAAAGTATGTACTTCAAAATCAGATGTAGCAGACTTGATGTAATAGATCATATGTACACCTGGATTTCTATATAACTTAGGGGCAGCCCCCTATAATTGCCACTATATTGTCACCACAGTGTGAATAAAGAGTTATCTCTCACACACTTAGGGCTATATGTCACGCTGATATTTACTCCTCTGTCAGACACAGTTCAGCCATGTTGATCTAGGTGTGATTCACTGGATTTCCTTCTGCCTCCACCTGCTGCCTTTCTCCTTCAATCCAAGATGGCCGCTCCTTAACTTCCAGCTTGTGTTCCACAGAGGAATACAATATGCTGACATTTCATACACTTCTCCTATATAGGAAATTATTGCACCCAGTGGTGAATTAATAGGTTGTAAGGCCTTTAGGCTACACTTTCCATAGGCCACTTCTACTACTTCTTCTCTGCTGCTTCCAGCCAGGA